>NC_051846.1:81809614-81852798 GCF_002237135.1 Teleopsis dalmanni
TTTTAAAATTCACAGATTTAATTTACAGATGGGTCGAAATTAGAAAACGTAAAAAAAGAAGGGAAATTAAAATCGCTTTAGATTCAAAATTGGAATTTGAATGAGTATTAACCCATTACCGGAAACATTACCGGAAATAGCGGTAATGTTTTCGCAGGCTGATGAAAGGTATGCACACTCACATCCTGTCAAATAGTCAAGCAGCATCAACATTAATTTGTCAGCTTGTGTATGAGTTCAAAAACAGTCAATTGAACGAGTTCCTTCTGGAAAATGAAAGGAGAAGAAATTTGTGGACCAATATATTAAAAGTGGAGGCTAAAGTCAAGCAAACTGATTTCTCATCTCAGTGAAGGTAATATCAAGTATTATGCTTTCGTTTACAAGGTTGGACTTGAGGATTCTATTTACAAACTTTACAAGTCACTGTAACCTGCAGTATGACTTAAATAAGTTGGGACTATTCGACACTGATGTCTATGGTTTTCGTCCAGTAGACATCTGAGCATATTGGCGATATTAATATAGATAATAACTATAACTATATAAAATAAAAATTCAGATTGACAGAAAACTTTAAAAAAAAAATTATAATAATAATTATAATAACAGTGGGTGTATATAATCGTGTCTTAACGTTGGGACTTATGATCAACTTTTTATTGTTTCTGCAAAAACACTTGCGGCAAAAGCATTAACCACTCGACACCATTTGGCAGTGAGTATGTTTCACTTACGGCACCCGAGCAGAAGATCAAATCTGGTATCATGGATGTTAGCGCTCACAGTTTTCGCTGTTCTGACCAATTGAACATGCCACCCTTGATGGAAGTATCATGTTGGCTGTAGGTAAAACTCAAGGTTACGTAGGTAGAATGATTGTATTTATTTACATTTATTTGATGCGGAGTTGCATTTTTCAAAGGGGTGCCGTGTGCCAAAGAACAGCAGAGCTTTTAAGAGGATCTCGCTTTCTCTCAATAAGGAAACTATATCTAAGCCTATATCTTTAATTGGCACCAGCAGAATTTATTGGGGGATTTTATTGTCTCATTATATTGATACGTGTGTTGAGAACACCATAATGTTAAACCTTAATGGTAGACAATCACTATAGAAAACTGTGAGTCTGTGCCCACGTTAAGGTTTAGTATTCCATTTACACATGTTGCCAGATGCTTGACGCACAATAAGCACAATCGCTACTCATTCGCACGTTTCTCTGTGCTTTATTAAATGTAACAGGAATAGGATTTGTTGTAAACACTTAATATCTCTTTAATTATTAATTTGCGAACTAATTAAATAAAAATTATTTATCTTCCTCAACAAACACACAAACACACAAGATCATATGAGAAACGGCCCAAGCAAATTGAAATAAAAGTACAGAAGCACAGAAGCTCATAACTCATTCACATAAGTATTAGAATTGTCATCATCATCATCAGCATTAATGACGCCAGCACAACGCCAGCATAACGCCAACGCCATGCCAGCAAATTATTATGAACAGTCAACACAAACAGTTGCGTTAGTCACGTTCCACAAGCGAGCCAAGTTCACACTTGAGTGCTCTGCAGTTCTGCTCAAATGTGTGTGCACTCACACTTGTAAACGAAACGAAATGTAAACAACACAAAGCACTCATACGCCACGTAGAACAGTCGCATTTCTGGTTTGGCTATTGAAGAAGGCAAATTTAGGCAAATTTTTGAGTTTGATTTTTAGTAATTTTTGGTTTAGTTTCGCTTTCAGTATTATTTAGAAATCATTCTATGCTTTTTTTTTAAATATCTAATTAATTTAATTAATTTAGTAGAAAGGTTTGTGGTTTTAAAAATTACAAATAGTTTATCTGTAGAGAACAGTATAGATTTTATTGCAATTTACCCTGACTATTTACTCAGGACTACTACGTATAATATGAGATAAATTTTATATACTAATTATAATTAGTGCTTAATAATTTATATAAAATTTACATAATTAACAAATAATATGTAGAATTTTTATTAATAATAATGTTGTTAATAAGACAACTTTTAATAGATTAAAAATAATAATAATGAAACACTATTCAAATATTAAACAACACTTTGAATATTTTAATGATATATAGATATAACGATATATAGAGTTATAAGACATATGCTTGAAAATATGTTCATTTTAGTTTGCAATATTTTAAAACAAAAGCAATATGTTATATATTAAATATTACAAATATTTAGGAGTTTGGATCTCTTATAATGGCAAATTCAATAAACATCTCAGTAAAAAGTTAAATGCAGCCAGAAAAGCAATAAACTCGTCAAGAAAAATAATTTTGGGGAAAAAATGAGGTTGCGACTTCGCTAAAGTTTCAAATATTTCAAGCGGCTGTAAGATCAATTCTCTTTTATGCAGCACAAGTATGGGGAGTGACAAGTTTATTGAATTAGAAATCCTTCAAATATGCTTCCTAAGAAGAATATTTAGGTTACCGCAAAACACGCCCAACTATATGCTACATTTAGAAACAGGATTGTCAACTTTATATATAGAAACGCTAAAACTACATTTTGAATATATAAATCACGTAATAAATCTAAATGACAATAGACTCCCTAAAATTTTGGCAGGTTTCCTTGTAAATACGAAGAAAGGTTTTTTTGAAAAATTGCAATCACAAAATATAGTGATAAATATTATGGCAAATGAAAGAGAAAAATTTACAATGGCAGCAAGGGAAAGTGATTATAGACTTTATATAAGTGATTATAGCAATCGGAACTATTTTACGGATGATTATACTATTGAAACTATTAGCCAGATTTTTAAAACTCGGGGTGAACTCCTTAAAATAAATACACGTAGTTCGCCTTTAGTTCAATAATTAATAATATTTTAATGTGTAAATATTTTGTAATTTATTTATTAATAGCATAAATTAAGTGTAAGATTAGCTTTAAAATTGAATGTAATGTTTTTGAACTAAAACAAAAATAAAAACACTATTACTACTATTATGTTTTTTACTATTAAACACGCGCTAGTAGTTTGAGTCTCGACTCGACTCGACGCGGCCAAGGACGACCCACATCTGTAATGGCTAACTAAGTAAGTAGTTAGAGATTTCAAAGTAAAGTAGAAACTTATTATTGTTATAATTCAGTTTACATATTTATGATACTATATATATACAGAGACATACGCAGATGACACCGCTCATATTGCAGACTGTCTAAGCGGCCTAGAAGACCTAGTAAACAGAGTTAATACCACTAGCGAACAATATCAATATAAATATATGATAGCAAGTCGAAAAAATATTTACAGCAACACAAATTTAGTGATTAACAATATTGCTATAAAAATTGCAAATTATATTGCTATATAAATGAAAATTGCAATTGTTCCAAAGAGATGAAATACAAAAAATTCAAAAATACACTTACGAAAATAGTTCTTAACAATCAGTCATGATCTCAATATTAAAACTAAAATCTGTTTTGTAAAATGCTATGTCTGGTCTGTACTTCTATATGTCATGAAAACCTGGACTTTGATATTAACAAGCTCGAAATATTTGAGTTGTGTATTTTTTGGAGAATTCTCAAAATTCCATGGATAGATCATGTTACAAATAATGAAGTTTTACGAAAAATGAGCTGTGATTGTTAGCACCATAAAAACAAGAAAACAACTTACCTAGGACATATTATGAAAAATTCAAAAAATGAGCTACTTTAACTAATTATTTAGGGAAAAATCGAAGAGAAGCTCGGTATTGGTAGGAAGCAATTTTCATGGTTGCGAAACATACGTAAAAAGACACAATAGACAAGACGTTGACAGACTCTTAAATATAGCTAGATGCAGAGAGCAATACAATGAAATTTAAAAAAATTTGTAATTCTGTTTATCAAAAGCTAATTAAACAATATCGTATTATGTTATATGATTAACAATATTCGAAATTGAATTAGCAAATAAAGAAGAAGAGACATTTTCATACTAAATAAATATAAAAGAGTGAGAAGTAAATATATAACACAATATATTTGCCTTTAGGAATTGTGTGTATCAAAATCTAATTAAACAATATAGTATTAAGTTATATGATCACCAATATTTGAAAAAGAATTGGCAAATAATGAAGAAATATTTTTCATACTATATAAATATAAGAAGAGAGGAGAGGTAAAAACATATAACACAGTATATATATGCAGTTAGAAAAATATATAGGGCTTCAAATTATACTTCTATATTCACCTGATTAACTCATTATAAAAATTTGATGGAATATTTATCAGTACTTGAACAGTACTCAAACATTCAAAGAACAGAACAACAGTAAAACAAAACCGAACAATACTTACACATTGACTCTCATAGATTTGTGGCTCCTTCTAGAAATATATATATGGAAAATAACAACACAAAACAAATTATATATCTACAATGTTGCTTATAGCTATTGAATTTGTCAATTTGTCAATACTTAATTAAAATTGTAAATTCTCTTCTATGCAATAATAAGATATTTTTTTCATAGCATACTTCTAGGATCATTTATTATTATGCAGCCGCAATGTTTCTGTAAGGACACACATGGCCATGTGAATATTTTATTTACTACATATATTGTATGAATTTTGAACATTTTATTTATTGAACTAAATTCCTAATTTGATTTTCGTTTTTCTATTCTGTGTGATTTGTATTTCCGTAATTTTTTATGCTGTCAGATTTTCATCATTGATTCAAAACCCAAACGAAAATGTATCGCGACCACAAGCATATGTAACTGAATTACAACAAAATCCAAAATCAAATGCAACAACTTTCAATGTAAAGCCAAATAACGACTAGTAAAATGCATTTATATAACTAGAACTAAAAGAATATATAATAAATATTTTAAGCAAAACGGAAATCGGAACCGCAAACATGCACTACATCCTATACAAACTTTAAATGTTGTCAATGCCAGGATGTGCAGACTTCGTTTTTTTCTCATTGATTTATCATAGCCTTCCCAACTTTTGGCAATGTAGTAATATTACTTTTTAGTTTTAATTTATATTGTACAATATTTTCCTTTGAGTAGAGAAGAGCACTGATTAAAGTTCAGCAATAGCAGCGTCAAGTTAGTGTGGTATGAATTGTTTGAGAGTAGATTTTGGTGAACGTAATACAAAATATGCTTGTATCCCTTGCTGCTGTCAACATTGTTGATGACTGACACAATGGCGTCCTACAATTGATGTATATCGCATCTGTTTGGAAGGAAGAGTACAAAAAAACCACAAAGATTGAAATGAAAAATTGAATGAAATGAAAAGAATGAGCTTTGCCCAGCGACAGGATCACGTATAACTGACATCAATAGCGCTGTCCGAGACTCACATTCATAAGTCAGGCTGTATTGCTCGCTATCTTTGCCGCCGTCATAGGCACATAAATGGCCACAAAAAGCGGAGGAGTCTCCGCAAAATATTATGCAGCCAGCCTAGTCCTAGCCAAATTGTGGCACATTCTGTGTGACAGTTTTTTGAAAAAATTTTTATTTTTTTTAATTTCTATTTGCGTTTTTATTTGCAAGTTGTGAGGTTAATTTTTTTTCTTTGGTTTGGTTGGTGTGTTTGTTTACATTTATTTGAAATATACGAGCACGAGTTTCAACACTAAAAAAGCACCAAAGGATCTAACAGAGTTAGAACATGAACCAAACTTGTGTTTCGTGGATTCCTTTGATATGTAAAAAAAACCAAATGCACATGGACTGCATCATCAACAACAACAACAACAAACTACAAGTCAGCTCGTAAGTTTATGGATGCAAACATAAACAAACAAAAAAAACAAACCGCATAAAAATGTATTTCATTCATTCAGGAAGGACTAAAAAATTACGAAAAGGCAAATACGCGCTGACATGCAGTTGACATTCTTTGTGGTTCCAATACGTTTGAGTAAATTTTAATTATGGAATGAAATTTACAATAAATTCTGCATGAATCGTGAAGAATTGCAATTTTCCCTTTTTTAATTTTTCCAAATTTTATTTGCAAAAGATTTTTAAAAGCAAACCAAATCCATTGACATTTGTTTATCCATTTAAATTGAACAGCAGAAAAAATTATATTTTAAGAAAAACTTATTAATGGAATATAATATAATTACTATTAATTTAGGTAAATAAATATACTAAGTACTGTATGAAGCAGTAGTAATGGTTACTTAAGATAATTGAATTTCAAAGTTACCTCTATTAAACATTTACACTTTATATTGGAGGTAGATACAACCCTGTGGTGAAGCCGTACTCCAATTAGTAGAAGTGTGTGAAACGCGGGAGTACAAATTAAGCCTTTTTATGTATAGTTTTAATAATAAATAGAATAATAAGTAAAGTACAGAGTAAATATATATCGTACAAACATTTTTAATAGTAATAGCCACAAAATAAAAACTTACTTACTTAAAATTAAATGTAATTTATTTAAATATTTTAATATTTAAGGTATTTTTTAAAATGAAAAATTTATTTGAGAAAATTTTATTTAAAATATTTTAAATAAAACACATTTTGGTAAAAGTGCTTCACAAATAGAATTTAATTTTGCAAATGATATTTGCGCAACAGTTGAACTTAGAAGAAATTTCTTTAAGTACTGACATACGAACTCTTAATGGATTTAAGAGTATATACTTTAAAGGTAAAGTAAATACTATACTACTGTACAATGCATATAAATTTTAATTGAAAATTTTTAGTTAAGTATTAGCTTAAACAAAAAGATAAAAATATGTATAACTTTAAAAATAAATGTAGCACTGTAATTATTTAATAAGAAAAAGCATTTTAAGACATTATTACAGCTACAAGATAAAAGTGTAAAATTAAAGTGTAATACCGTTTCGATTTAAACTACTCTTTGATATTTTATGTAATGTATTTCATTTTTAAATTACTAATAAAATTTAATATTGTGAATACATTTACAGCTGTCAAATCCATTCTACAAATTTCCATTGATTTTCTATGAAAAATGTCAATTATTGCTGCATATTTGTCAAGTTAATTGCGATAGTGTTTACATACTGTAAAGCATAAAATTATTTTTGTACAAATTATTGTATGTAAATACAAAAATTTTATTTAAAGCGACACAAATAATCGATTAAATGCTAAATAACAGATAAAATGACTAATAGTCGATTATTTTAACAAATTACACTCAAGCTTTTGTTAAAGCTTTTGAATTGAAATAACAAGTTTTTCTCGCAGTGTTCCTTTTAATATTACAAACTTTTTCTTTTCGCAATCACTGAACATAGTTTTATTTGATATAAAGACAATTTTCTCCTCGCTTTATATGTTATGTTATATTTTACTAAACGTTATTATCTTTTATAAATGTTCACAAAAATATTATTTCTCAGTAAAAATACTTAATATTGTTTAAAAACCTCACTTCAATATTACAAATAACTACTCCTACCCTTTCTTTAACCATTCGTTTCGTCATTGATCTGCTTTCAAACAACAACAATGCAGAAATAATAGTCCCATGTAATTTTGCAGAGGATTAACAAGTGGACACACTTTATTGTTGTTGTGCCGTGGTTTTCAACGCAATGCACACACTGTCCGCGGACAATCTTGAAGACTTTTTGGACAAGTGTATGTATGTATGGATGTGTGCTGTTGTTTTTATCATATTTGTTCGGTTGTTTGTGCAATTCTTATGCTTTTTGTTTGCAGATTTTTTAATCATGAAATTAAGGCGAGTGGTTTTTTCCTTTGTTTTTGTGCTGATACGCATATTAAAAAATATGTATGTAGGTATATATTTTCTAATATATAGCGTACATGTTAATGTGTTTACATGTTTTATTTTTTGTGTTTTAATTGATTGTGCTCTTTTCTATGCTTTTGGTCTGTTTTTTTAACGAATTTTGTGAATGCATTTTTTTTTTGTATATTTCTTTATTTTTGCCTTGAACGTTCGCATGATATTCCGAAATATGCGTGTGTATGTAGCAATAGGTGTGTTCCACTAGCTACTCGTAGTAAAACTCAAGTAAAACACAAGTAAAGTACAAACTGAGAGCGTAACACAAAAAAAGTGTCAAATTGCGCTCATTACACAGATTTTCATGGAACAATTTTGAGTAAAATCTGGTGAGAACACCAGTGCAAAACAGTACAAAAATTTAAATTCAAACCAAAACAGCAAATTTTACTTGAAATAAAATGTACGAGTAAAGCCTGTGTAGCATTTTCAATTTTCGACAGGGATGTTACGCTTTCTTAGATGCTTATCAGATGGTCTCATTTACTCGAAAATTTGCTGGTGGAACGCACTTGTGAATACACAGTGTTACTCAAAGTTACTACGAGTAGTCGTGGAACATACTTTATATATATGTAAATAATGCAAAATTCTAATAAGATTTTGGAAGACACAGTGCTGTATTTTATGACTTCTCAATACAACTAACTATCTTCATAAAATTCAGTGCAAGTGACAACTTTCTTCAAATAAAATTGTATTGTTAACAGTAATCCCTAATAGTTTTCAATAAATCAAAGAACATGTATACGCAGTTTTATATTGCGGGTACACTTGCCGTACTCTGTTTACCGAGATAATCATTATTTTATATTTTATAACATATTTAACAGCAATATATAAATGTTCATAATCATAAATTTCGTACAAAGTAATTCAAATTATGTTTATATTAATAAAAATTATTTCTAATAATGAAGCAAATATTCTAGTTATTCATTTATGTTTTTCTTAGGAAGCAAAATATCTACATGTATATAATATATAAGTAGATATATAAGTTTGTATAATATTGAGAACACCACAAATACTCTAGTTTCTTCTTTGGCTTATTCATTTTTTTTCTTCCTCCTACCATTCCATTGACCGGGCTTTTTTTTCTTTTAAAGCTGTATATAGTTTACAAAAGTGTAAAATGTACCAAGAATATTCCATTCAGTATGAGAATTTCACTTCAACCCACTGCTTTAATTTCTACTTTCACTTCACTTTCACTTTTATGATTTCGTTTGAGCGCGAACACAAAGAAATTATATAGAGCAAATAAAATTATTTTTATTAAACACAAACTTCTATTTAAATTATTCACTGTAAATAACATTTAAACTCTATATTTGAACCTTTGATAAAAAACAAAAGCCTTGCAATTTAATTATTTTTTCTGCATCCCAGAGACATTAAGTATTCATATATTCATCAGCGCGGGAAGAGTCTTTAATGGGAAAAGCTTTTAAATTTTAAATTTAATTGAATTCATTAAAAGAAATATTTTTTAAAATAAAAAACTGAAGTTTCTGTTGTGGTATGTTTCTCCTTTCTATTGTATTAATTCCCCGCAGTAGGTCAGTCAATATGGTATAGGTCGTACCAACAATTCGTGCGAAAATGAAATGGGCTTTTTTTCCCACAGATACATTTACACGGATTCACATAAAAATGCATGTAACGAACCAACAATGTAGGAAGGATTTTTGATTAAAAATCGTTGTCCTGGTTGGATTTCGCAGTAAGTTAGTGAAAACTGCAGATTAATGTCATTGTTACTATTTAAATCACTTTTTGCGAACATAATTTTTCCACTTGTATTTCTGCTTCACCTGTCCGATTGGAAATGCGATCTTTTGTCATCGTCATCATCTTGTGGAAAAAGTGAAATTGTGGTTTTTTCATTTTTAAATGAAAATATGCAAATGTTCTCATTTGTATTCAATTTACTGACATTTTCAGTAATGGAAATACTTGCAAACTGCATTTTTGTAGTAAAAAATGTTACATTATTATTAATCAAATTTTTACGGAATATATATTTTATTCCTAAACGAAATTTTATTTTAATGTTAATCGCTGGTTATTCAATTTTTTATGTAACTTATAATTTTCTTCTAATCTTCTTCAATAAACAAATTTTCTGAACGTCATGGAGCCCACGGAACTGTTGAGAATTATAAGTTCGAAGTTGTGAAAGACTATGTTTAATTAAAAATAGGCGTACAAACAAAAAATAAAGTCAGCCTAGAATTCCATGAAAGAATCATTCTGGCCAACAGAAGTTACTTCGGGCTAAGTACACAATAGAGAAATAAAGGTCTGTCTCGGCAAATAAAAACAACGCTTTACAAGTCTCTTATTATATCTGTCCTGCTTTATGATTCAGCAAATAGAATAATAACCAACGTTAGATGCGTAGGCGTTAGTAGCAATTAAGAGAAAACTTCTTTAAAAAAAATATTGCATAAACGCAAAAATAAAACTGTTCAATTCGACCACGAAGAGAAGGCGACGGGTAAAAAGATTTGTAGTGTGATCTTTTCATGTATGTATCAGCTAATATAAGATTTTCACTTATGGTGAAATCCAAAATTCAATTTGTTCTTGCGTTTCTCCTTATTTGTACTTCTTTTCTTATTTGTAATACTTTTCATAAAATTAAGAGGATCAGCTGATTCTTACGGTACAACTAATTCAGTATTTATTGGATGGGTACAATTAAGTTATATTACCGTTGTGGGGTATAGAGTGGTGGAAATATCAAGTTCTATCAAGTTTTAATTTGTTTTGACAATTAGAAGTTTACTTATAAGTTATAACATAGAAGAACCAGAACTGTCAGCTAATACTAGCTGTTTCGATTCGACCTGTTTCTTTATGTAGGCATTGATGGGAAAGATACTTTTCTCCCATTTATTTATATTATCACATTAAAAAAAATTAAAATAAAATACTTTGTCATTTATTTTCAATAAAATATTATATCCACATTCAAAGCTCATCCAATTCTAATCTTGAATTTTGTATGTTTAATGTCCTTTTCGTTCCCAACTCTTTATTGAACTTATCTATTGAGGATGGTTACATTGCAGATGCAAAATTGAGAAAAAGGCCAATTCAACAGATTTGTGTAATTAATTAAGTTTCTATTAACAAAAAAATTGGAGAACCAAGAGGTACGGAGAGTATTTAGTCTTTTTTTTTATATAAATTATCGGTTTTAAGTAATTGTTATCAGTTTAGTTGTTATTGTACAAAAATTTTTTTAATTGTCAATAACGGAGGAAGAATTTATAATAGTACAGCCTCCAGCTTTAATTGCAACGATGTATGAAGCACTTTCTACCCAGAGTGATGGAAGTTCCGTATTTTATTGTTCAGATGAAGATTTACCATTCGATAGGATTAGTTTATTATCGTCTACCTTAGAAAATTTACCGATGCAAGCGAAAACAACATTTGATAATGACGCTAATATTGATGTCCAGTGCAAAGAGCATAAATTATACTCCATATGTTACACTAGTGATTCCACCTTGCCATCTCCCGTGCGTACGATCGGAAAAGAAAATAAATTGAATGCGCACGAAACAGATTCTAATGCTGATTCCATGACATCTGTTACTCCTAGCCGACCGATTGGACCTTGTCCTTTGCCAGCATTGTCGTGGGCCGATGAGGTCGAAGTTTGGCAAGAACTTCACAAAAAAGATGAAAAATATGCGCACGTACGTAGCAGCATAATGTTCAAAAAGCATCCCGATATGAAACCACACTACCGTACAATCACACTTAATTGGTTGATGGAGTTATGTGTAACTAATAAACAGCGTCGTGAAACATACTATTTAGCTGTAGATTATATGGATCGTTATATGCACGCCGTACAGTGGATGCCAAAATCTTTTTTTCAACTGGTTGGCGTTACATGTTTGTTCGTCGCTTCAAAAGTTGAAGAAATACATGCATTAGAAATTAAAGAACTTGCTTCTTTGTCAGATGGTGTCTGTAATGAGATTGATATTCGTCGGCAAGAACTAATATTGTTAAAAATTCTCGATTGGGATACCAATGCGATAACACCAATCAGCTGGTTGGGTATTTTTCTACAATTGAATGTGAATAAGTACACATCAGATTCACTTGTGGTCTCTGACACAAACACAGGCAATAATAATATCTCCAAGACGGAGGCAATACAGACAAATAACCAAATTGATATCACAGTTAAAGAAAACGCCAATGAGTACAATGAGCTGATACATACCAAGTCGATAGAGGATGATAGATGTGTGGATAGATTTCTATATCCACAATTCTCTTCTTGCGTATTTGCACAGACAGCGCAATTACTTGATTTGTGTTCCTATGATGAAAACATGGCAGATTATAGCTATGCTGTACTAGCTGCATCTGCGATGTATCACACCTTTAATGCGTATGTTCATTTACGTATTGTTTTCAATTGCTTTCTAATGTAATATAAATATATGTAGAAAAATTGCAGTGCGTCTTTCCGGTTTGCCTTGGGCATCACTTAAAAATTGCGTTTTGTGGATGAGACCATTTTTTGAAATAATTCGTGAAGAATCCTTAAAAAAAAAGGGCACAGAAAATCAAGAATCCGTTTGCTCAAATACGATTATAGATGATTCATATACCATGCAAACTCATGTCACGACTATTGAAATGTTTGTAAGTAGAAAATTTTTGACAATAATTCATAACATACACATAAATTTTTGTGAAAGTTAAAATGAGATTTTCTAATGATATATAGGTCCGTGCATGCGAGCTGCGGGAAAAATATATGCTCAATAAGAAGCGTACACAATCAACATGCAACGAAGGTCATGACGGTGATGATGACGAAAGTGATCAGATAGACGTTGGTAATCATCTGACATATAAACGGAAAGCTGAAGTTGATTTAACTACCCTCAAATGTAAAAAGAATAAGTCTTTAAATTTGAGCTGCAATTGCAGCGATTAGAAAAGGAGAGCGAAAAACACTCTTCGTCCTTTTCAGATTTATGTTGTGTACTCTCCGTCCTTTTCAGATTTATGTTGTGTACATAAAAAAAAAATTAAGTACAAGAAAAATATTTTATAGGCAGTCTTTTAAAAACTGTATATGTTAGAAAACTGAATAATCAGTATTTAATATTTTAATAATTTTTTTAAATTTCATTAACAACTTAAATAATAAGATTATTTTAAAATATTCTAATTAATATTGTTAGTCTAAAAATACAGATTTTAACTGAAATGAACTGAAATGAAATGATAATTAAATCAGTATAAATTAAATTTTATTTTTGTAGAAAGACAAATTTTTGAAATACCTTCCAGAGATTATAGTCTGTCTTCATTTCTTCAATGCGATTTTAATGTATTCTATAAATATAAGACTTTATTTTTTATTATAAACTTTTAGAGTATTATACTTTTTTTGATGAAAAGTCTAAAGCCTAGTATTAGTATCAATTTCATTAACATAAATCTCTATATAAAAATTTTTGACTATATCAAAATTTTATAAAATATTTTCTTTATAAAATATCTATAGGGTTCTATGTCAAATGGTTAATAGTACTAGGCTTAAGTTCTTAGTTGTTTTGTGGTGTTAACCTAAAAAATATTTATATTCGAAGTTTAATTTCATTTAACATATTGCTTTTTTTTTTAAATATATATCTCAGGATCCTAGAATTCACTACTTAATTAATATGAAGCATTTTTAAAAATATTATACTTAAATTAAAACCACTTTAAATTTGTATAGATCGACTGGTACCAAAATTTTAATTAAATTAAACTACTTATATTTTAAAAAATTAAAAATGTAATTAAAAAATGTATTATAAATCGTATATTATGATGTATGAGAGACCTTCACCCTTAGTGGTGTATAAGTGAATTTTAAATACGATTCAATGTACGAGCAAAAAAGCATTTCAATAATTCAGTAAATTTTTAATTAAAACTTTAAACAGAATTATGGCATTAAACTTAACTTACTAATAAGTAACAAAATGTTTTTTTAATTATAGTAAATAACAAATAAATTCAGAATACTTCAAGCTTTGCAAAAACCTGATTAGAGGTAAAAATCGATGATGGATAGTAAATTATCGGTTCAGAAAGACAGTTCTTTCTTTTTCAACCTTTTGACTTTGTTAGTCTTAATTTGAAGCTTTCTCAAGTACGGAAAGCCGAAAGTAGTGTTTTAAACATATTTTGTGTTCTTTACTATCAAAAAGTAGTAAGAAAAGAATGTGTCAATCAGAGAAGTGCAATGAGTACTCTACACTTGAATCATACTCGAATCATTGACTGTGAGAAAAATTTGCTTGTTGTTGTTTACTGTGCATATAATTTCCTACTAAAAGAATCCCTAATTTTATGGACATTAAATATTCAAAAACATAAACAAAACGGTTGCATTTACAATGCTAACAACAACAACACACACCAAAAGCATAAAACTAAACACACGTAA
This sequence comes from Teleopsis dalmanni, assembly GCF_002237135.1. Classification (NCBI taxonomy): domain Eukaryota; kingdom Metazoa; phylum Arthropoda; class Insecta; order Diptera; family Diopsidae; genus Teleopsis; species Teleopsis dalmanni. The sequence goes on from NC_051846.1 coordinate 81,823,955, forward strand.
ATTGTTTGCTTAGCAACCAACAGCGCTCACACAAATGAGTATATTCGAATGAGTATATTCATACTCACCTGAGTATATGCTATGATTCATGACTCATACGTATTCTTGTGAAGCTGATTCATTAGCACCGGCATTCACTAACGAACATACTTATGAATCATTTCTATGGCGAATGTGAATGCATATAAGTAGTGTATGAGAAGAATATTTATATGCATTTAAATTTTGTTTCTTATGAGTGCACTCTGAGTGTTAAAATTATAACTCGTCGCAGTTCTCTGGTGTCAATATGTTAGTACCAAAATTAGTTCGAAAAATTTTGCTTCAACAAATTTAATGTAAGAATATATACCGTTCGAAGGACGTTGACAAAAATAAATTATGTATTAAATGATATAACAAAGATAATCCTAAAACAATGTCTTAAGTAGAACGAATCATTTCTTGAAAAAAACATGCTGTCCTGATAAAGATATTTAAATGGAATCGTTTTTCATTATTATGAAAAATTAGTTATCTACAATAATTTTAAACTCAAGATCACATACAGTAAAAAAGGAAAAACGATGTGTGAAAAAAGTTAATATAAAAACACGAAAGTTTAAAAAAAATAAAATTATTATTTGCTGAAAAGAAGAAGGTAAGTACTGTCCAAAATAAGAATAAAAAAAGATAAAATGAATCTACATACAAGTTTTTGGTCTCGATATGAGGTTTGACTGCCGCATTGTCAGTGTTCAGATAATAAGAGCACCTGGACACAGACACATCTCGGGATAAGTTCATCAATCTCTGCTCTCTGAAATTCATTTTTCGAATATTGCCGTTTTACTTGCAACGGCTAAGTTGGCATTCAAATAAAAATATTTGAAAATAGCTTAACAAATTTGGGCAGATGAACTCTTCTGCGTGGTCTCAAGATGAACCTAGTCCAAACTAGATAAGAAACGTATCACTTAGCTGTTTCAACTAAGCAGCGTAACCTGCTTGATATCGGTGTTGAAGGGATATCTCTACTAGGAAGATATGGTATGAGATTTAGTGTATCCTATAATGTTTTCTGTTGAGGGTTGTGGCTCTGTGGGTAAGGATGAAACTGTACTCTACCTCATGTGTGTCAGTGTCCATCACTGACTCAAAGATGCTTCAAATCACCTTTACTTATTGACCTGACAAAGCTATCATCCTGGAAAATTAGGAACATTGCCAAGTTTATAGATTTGACAGATTGGTTCAATTTCACTTGAATAGAGGAGTTATGTGTTTAACTGTTGCTCGTACTTTGACTATTTTTACTTTTAAAATTGTCACAGAAAAAGAGCAATTCTTGTTCAAATAATCCAATAGAGCCACATTCGTTAGTTATTTCTGCTGTTATTGTAGAAGTTTATTTTTTAATATAATACAGGAAATATTTATAATTCAAGTTATCCACTACAATATCGACTGTAACATTATTTAAATACATGCCATATAAATTTCTCTTCAAAATACTTTTTACTTTCACTTTGAATGTAGCACATCCTTTGTGTTATGGAAATTTTATTTAAAAATTTTTTATTTAATTTTGGGCATGAATGGAAACAAATAGTTGGTGTGAAGCTTTTAGTTAACTTCAATGAGATTCTAATGGCTGCCGACATTTTGGCTTTCAAAAATCCCAAATTCATTCATACGTTCACTTGTTCACTTTTATCCTTTCATGCTTCGGATACTGTTCCAAATACGCTCCTGCTTTCATATACAGTTTTCCATGTTAGTTAGAGGAAAAATTACTTTTTATATTTTCGTGGTGTTTGTTAAATGAAATTCACACTTTGCAAAGTTCTGTTCGTTTGATGTGATTTTAAGAGGATAAACATAAAAATATTTTTTAAAAAATATATACACACACAATAAATGAAACTATATATCCTTTTTAATTGCAATTTTCACTTTTATAAAAGCAATGTAATAAAATAAATAAATTCATATATCGACGCGATGTTTAATAGTTATTTTATATATTTTTTATTAAAAAAATTATTTTAAATTTTAGTTTAATATTTAATTATAAAAATATACTAATATGTTACCTTTTAATTTTTAATATTTTGTGAGATGGCTGTATTTCATTTATTATAGCCGTGTGCGAGTTCGAGTAAATTGAAATTTCCTAGAGATTTTCCGCACTGCACTTATATAAATATTTATTTATATATTTATTGCACTTATTTATTATTTAAGGTTAAAAGTTTTCAAATTTATTAAACATCTTATAAAATTTTCACAATGGTAACACCTAAGTTACCTAATTTTTATTTAATTTACCCTACTCTAAATTCTGGTAAATACCAACATTCGCTGCCTCCGACATAATTTACTATTTCCTTCTATTTACCATCAATTTACTCGAACTCGCACACGGCCTATATATATACATTAATCTGATATCACTCATACGGCATGTAACTCGACTATTTTCTACTAATTCTACTCATGACTTCATATATTTTTTCGTCGTTAAATCTCACATTATTTGATAAATTCATTTAAGCAAAAGTATATTAATAATATTGTTTTAAACATAGAATTTTGTTGATTGAACTAAGTAATATTACTCATTGGCTCTTTAGGTTACATACACTTAATTTCTTGTTCATTAAAGTAACCGACATTTTTAAAAGAATCTATTGTTACGGTAACACACGCCGGTAACCACAAGTCAAATACCACCAGCACAGTTTGTATTAGTAGTTATCCTCAAATGTAGCAAATTGATGATACTTTTATACGTGGTTAAGTGGTTTGGAATGAAACAGACTACAAAGTGGGTACACAAACGTCGGAGTTGAGTCCTTTAAATATTTTAAAAGGCGTAGAACATGAAGTTGTTGCTATGGGCACTAATAAACTTTCTTAAATAATTGTATTTCGGTTTAAGAGTTACTTCAACATACAACGAGCACTGTACACATTTCCTTGATTAAAAACATTTTAAGTGAGTTAAATCCAGAAGTGAAGAATAACGAAATATTGGGTTGAGAAAATTAAATTAAGTAGTTGAAGCGTCTTTTATTATTTTATTCTTATTTTTATAAATTCCTTTCAATATTATAGATTTTTTGTAAACAAATAATAATAAGGAGACATTTATATATACTAAAGAGGTATATATCATTAGTAAATGACAGTCTGAACTTTATTTTACCAACTGCTAATATTGAATAATATATACTAAAAAGTAACCTTAGCTTTTTGTCACTAGACCTGTATATCTTTCAACTGTAATACATTTATGTGAAATAACCCATACCGGGCTATATTTTTTGATGATAGCAGTTGTCTTCTTCGTTGCTAGTGTAAAAAGTTATATTGATTTGAAAAGCAGTAAAATATCTGAAGAAATACGCTTTATGTTACTTTATTATTTCAAATATTACGGTTTGCAGTTTATTATGGCAGATCTTTTTTTTTTTTTTGAAGTTTATTACTACAAACCTTAGGGCTTGCAGTTTATTACTATAAACCTTACAGTTACAGTTTATAGTAAGGATTTTGTTAGTGTACACCCAGTAGTGGTTTGCTCCATTCCGTTCCGGAAATTATGTTTTCAAAGATGCATCTCGTTCTGGTCGACGAGTCACTAAAAAATTCAATGAAATTTTAAAACTGGTTGAACAAAACCAGTATCTCTTGACGCAAGCTGTGAGTAGAAAGCCGATGCTTTAAACTCCACCTCATGACTGTTTGGAATTATTTAAAAATATATTATTATATGCAAAGTCACTCGCAATATGGATACATGATTTAAAGCAAATAATTTTGATGAACCCACTTTTGAAACGAATCATTACGGGCTTAAAATGGATTAAGTACGAGAATATCCCATGTAACCTATCCTGCTAAAAGAACGGTGTTCATCCATAAACAAGTTCAAAGTCAAGTTTGACGGTAAAGATGGTTATACTAAGTGTTTAGTAGGATTGGAAGAGAAATGTCTATTACCAGATGCCAGAAGAGAATGTGAAGGAAATATATATATTTTCGTATTGGCATTGATTATCATTAATAATAATTTATGTATTTAAAGGGCTTGGAATATGTTTAAGACTTAATGATAAACTATTTGTGGTATATAATTTTAATTTTGATTATTATCATATAATTTTTTGAATAAAAACTTTCACAAAACAAATCAACTGTTTGTTATGTCAACTGAACAGAAAAAAAATGTTTTCTTTTTGTTTACAATTCTCATCTAATTTAATTAAATGTGTCTATAATAAGGCAATCAATTAAATTACAGAATATAAATCTTTAATAAAATTTGTTTAATTTGGATATGTTGAAAGCTTTTTTAAAAATCCATTCTTTTGTTTACCTATAAATTCAGTTCTTAGTTTATTTCTAGTTTTATTATAAAAATTTAATTTGTTGTAATTACGATTATAATTACACGGCTGTTCATTCATCTAAGCGATGCTATTACAATTAGTGTTGCCAAATAAATTTTTATATTTGGGCTAGCTTGTCTAATTTATAATATTCATTGTTAACATGAAGACGATTAGGCATTAAACTGCTTAATCGGGTGCTTAGCCGTTAAACATTTACCACATTAAATATTTATTAAGACTATTCTGCTATTCTGATGGTATTAAACTCATTTTACCATTAGAAAATTAATGGTATAACATAGCGTCATATGAATGATTTTTCTAAGATCTTAAAACAATAAAAGTTTCCGCGTTTATAGTATGCTTGTATAGTCCCTTTTGGGATAATCCAATCTAGCCGCACGCAGATCTGCGGATTTCAACCGATTGCCGTCGCATGCTTTGCAGAAACAAAGATATTTCTTTTGAAAAATCGCAAACAACTACTATCCAAGCAATATTTATTTGCGCATCACACTGATGGAAATCTTAATAGCAACATGATCATTACTGTCCCCTCTTTACCATCACTTTATTTATATAAACGTGGACTAACAATCTTCTTTACAGAAACGGGTAATGCTGGTACTTTCGCTTTCTACTTCAAAATTAATTTCGCAATTTTCAATTGCTTTCAAGACATAGCATTCATGTTGTTCTCCGTTTGACAAATTCTAGTGTATCTATATTTGATCCCAGAACTTATAATCATAAAGCAAGCTTGGACTCATTCAAAATCCTCTAAAGGTTATTATATTGGTTTCTTCTACAATAAAATATAAAAACAATATTGCTCTAATTAAGAACTATTCTTGATTGGTTGTGTATGAGAGTGCATCTTTTGTGTATTTGAAATAATTAAACTATTTTTATTAAACTATTTATTAGTACGTAAACGAAAACGTGGAGAAGAATGGTCGAAAGTGAGCTAGCTGAGGCATAATATATATGGAACGACATCTACAGAGAAGTATATCCATTCACTGAATCTGACTATTTAGAAAAATTATTCAGGGCTTTTGCCCCAGTTGGAAAAGTGGGTAATAGTAGAATATATACTTAGTAAAGAAAATATATTAATGGTCACACAGACTTTTGTAACACCCATTTAAAATAACTTTTTTTCCAAAGGCAATCTCAGTGTTGGTTTATAGTGTTGGATAAATTTATTCTTACACTGCAAATATAAAAATAAGAAAGAATTCTGTAATATATTATGATTGAAAGATTCTGTAGCCACCATGAATCAATTGAATTTCTGCACCAGTAACTATAAAACTCAATAAAAATAACTGCGGAAACGTAAGTGAAATAAAATTTTCTATATGCGATTTTCATTATTATGAATAAGAATTTCTACGTGACCCAAATGAAAAATTGGAAAATTGTGCAGTGCTAAGCAGAAAATAGCGCCAAAAATAGAAATCTTCAAGGACATATTAGGGATTTAAGCATATTTGGGTACAAGAGCGCCAATTACATAAAAACAAAACCAAGAACAAGCACAATAGCCGCAACAGCAGCAGCAGCAACAGCAATAACAATTACAGCGACAGCATAAGTAAAAGTGTATTGGTGCACTACTAGAGTGCACACATCCTTACTCCATGGATAGCCACAATAACACACAAACAAACACACACACACATACAGTCTGAAATATAATTCAACTTGCCAATATCAAATTGAGTGTATATGTCTGTTATGGTTTTATATAAGGACATGCATGTCCACCATAGGTGAATTTTGTACTCGAAATGAGCGTTAAAAGGACTTCGCCTTCATCGCTTGAATTGAAATCGAACGATGTGAACTGACCTGGAAAATATGAAAACGTGATCAAAATAATAACGAAAACCATTAAAGAGAAATGGTGTACGATTGGACATAGTAAAAAGTTTACTACATTAGATCTACTATACGTATATGTACTCCCACACACAGCGGTTGTAGTTCCATTGCATTAGCTCAGCTGCTGGCACACGCTTCGGAAGCATATTACAACAAATGGTGTGGCAAGCACTAAAGCTACTACTACAGAAAGTACCTTGAAAAGATTGCTTCGGAAAAATATTGTTTTGTGGCAGTGCACGGCTTCTGTCCGGATTGCATGTAATATGCGGAGGATTACAAAAATAGTGCAAATGTCAAGATTGATTTTGGTGGTGCTTATTTGAGGCAGGACAAAAACTACAACAAAGAATTCAATTGAATGGACATTAAAATAACATTAGTAGAGAAAGCTGCTGCAACTGCTGCCTGTTTTGTGTTGTTTTGCAACCTTCAACAAAATAAAATAACGTCCAAATGTATAAATTTTTTAATATTTACTTTTATTATTTATTGATATTTTAAACTGATTTCAATATACTTTCAATAGACTAAAAATTTTAAATGTACTATAAAGTTTGGGGCAAAAATTCAAGGAAGTTTAAATATAAGCAAATGATTCGTTTGCAAATAAAAATATTAAAAAACTGTTTTCTTAGAAAATTATTATTTGAACTTTAACATTTTCCAATAACTCATCAACATGAAATAAATTAGTTGACTGTATACTTAAATTTGATACCAAGAGCATCCGCTCTGATTACACTGTATTTGGAGAACAGGGCATCTACATGCATTCGTTTTAAAGACATAGAATTTGCTTGCATTATGTATTTATTAAAGATTTTTTGACCCATAAGAATAACTTGATACTAAAAAAAAGCTAAAAACATTATGTGCAGTTGTATTGTGTTTAATAAAATTATTTGAAAAGTTGATAAACTTTTGGTGTAAGTAAATTGCATATAATAGACGTATTTCAAAAACCATTTTCTATGATGAAATTTTAAAGAAAACTGTTGTTTTTAGGAGCACGGCAAGTGCTCTGGTTAATATCACTAATTAAATAAAAAGTGACAAAAAAACCTGGAAGTTGAGCATTAAAAGTTTGTGCAGCTTTGGCTACTTGTGGATAAACACGATTAGTCATTGCTTCTAATTTGACAGGCACGAGTCCTAAGCCTGGCACTTGTAGTCCAAACAGATTATTTACGGATTATGAACTAATTAAGGAATTCGAATATTTCCTAAGTCCAGTGATTATGAATACTTGGCAATCCTCGAAACAGCATTGTATGGTTAGTCAAATTTCAATAAATTAAATTAATTTTTGTTCTTGTCTTTTCTTTGCTATTCGAATCCGTCTAACTTTGAAATTGTTAAGTTTAATACATTTTTTACTGGTTTACAGTTTTCTTCTGCTTACTATATATTAAATGAAGCAGCGTATGTAATTGTTATATTGCATATTGTATATTTGTAGTTAGAATTATTGGAAATTTACAATTATATATACAATAACTGATGTAAAGATTGAAGACTTTGCAGGATTTCTAAATAAAGAAGAGAGATCAGGAAAACACAATAGAAGATCAAGAGCGAAAGTAGGGAGATAAAAGAAAGGAATACAAGGATATATGAAAGAGATCAGAAAAAGACAATACATAGTCAATATAATATTACAAACTCTATTTAAAATATAACAAAAAGATAAAATTATATATATGTACATATATAATTCATCAAAATTTTTCCAAAAAAAATTTGCAAAATGTTTGAAAATTTTAATTTAATTTCAATTTAAAGCAAATAAATTAGGTAATATAATAATAAATAATTTATGTTGTTGTTGTTCACTACTGTTCAAAACTTCTTTATTAATGTAGCTGATGCTAAAAACACTTGTCACATATGATATGCTTGGAACTTTGGATATATTACGGTGTTTTAAAAATAAATGAAACATGCATTTTACAGAACGCTGTTTACGTCTATTCAGTAAAATCCATTAAAGTGTATCGGGAAAACTATGGTATTTGATTTTTTACTCTTAAATGAAATCTGTAAAACCCATAGACTTTATTTACTATAGTGTTTCTAAATATCCTCACGTATGAGGGACAATTAAAAAAGTTGACGTGTATTTGTTTAGGCGTTAAGTGGGGTGTATCATAAAAATGGGTTGAGAAACATTGATCTAGATTATTCTTTTTATTTTACATAAGAATCCATTAATGTTCAATGATTCCCTTTCGTTTTTAAATTTATTAAAAATAAAATAATGAATAATCAAATAACAATTAGTAACAAATAATTATAAAATAATTGCGTTATAAGTAATTAAAAAGAAGAGGAATAATTTTTAAAATTTAGTTAGAAGCATTTATGACTATACTTTTTTTATATCTAATATGTAATAATTGTAAGAAATTTGTGTATAAATTGTCAAAGAACTTATAAATAAAATAAAAAAATTAAGAGGTTTTTCGAACAGTAGTGATAAAAAATCATTTTATATTATTTTAATTAATGGCTGCCCGTACAGCTGTTTCGAGTATTGCCAAATACCCATCATCCGTGGTCTTGAAGATAATTCTTGTATTTAATTATTTGTAAATAATTTTTGGACACTGCAAGTACCAGGTATCAAACTCGTGTCCTGCCAAATTTGAAGCTCAGAGTCAGCGCTCCTTAAGCAACTTACCCAAAACCGTACTTGATTTTTATGTTCGAATATTTTTCTCGAATTTTGTAAATTTGTTGTAAAAGTTTTATTAACAAATTCAATTGCTGTGCTTGCATTAGAATGAAATCATAAACCAGTTGAGGAATAATTGAATTAATTAATTTTTATTTATAATTGTTAAATTCAATTACTATTCTATTTGTAGAGGCATTAAAAGAGTTATTTAAGGTGTAACTTATTGATTAACTTACTTATGAAAATCTATTTAAATTTGTGAAATAATAAATTATCGCAGATAAAAAATTTCAATATGGTAAGCATATTTGATAACAAATTTCAAAAATTGTTAGACACTAAAACAGTAAACAACAAATTAGTTTAAATTATAACACACGATAAGAGTTCATTGAACTCAATTTTCTATTTAGTTTTTTTTTAAGGCTTTATTAAATACAATTTAATGTCATTATTTGAAGATCCTATTTTGTAAAAGTTTCAGAAAGTTAGAGAAAGTTCTAAAAGCGTTGTAATATTGAGTCATTTTCCATAAATAAATTTTACATTTCAATGAGCACGAGTTCAAAGCTTATCTGTTTCTCTTCCTGTGCAGACAAAGAATTAACTTGTGTTAACTTGCCTTAAAGCCATTTAAATAATTTTAATGCATGTATAATATTTGCGTGACAGCAGTTTGGGTTCTACACCTTTGTGTTTATTTAAACAAATTAAGCAGATATTTTCCTGTGCTTCTCAGCAAACAAAGCCGCAGCAGTGAATAAGTTTCCTTTTACTTTCAGAGTCCTTTTTTTATGCGTCATAGCAATTTGTTAAGACATGTACCAGCTAAGCATTTAAGTAGCAAACATTTTATGCGAGTCACGTAGTATTTAATTTACATTCATCCTACTCTCATCTTCGTCGTCCATTGCAGTACAATCTTACCATCTTGACGGGGAGTAGCTCAGCTCAGATGGAACAGTTTAGCTGTGGATGTCTCGAATATTTGTCAAATGTTTACGTGTGCTTGTTGGCAATTTCTTTTGGGTTAAACAATAAAAACAACAAAACCAATGGCAACAATAAAAATTTGTCAGCATAAAAAAAGGATAACAAGCGCGCCTTTTTATGAGATTGGTTTCGTTTTTTCGGAAAAATCGAAATCGAAAGCAGTAAATAGCAGCTAAGCACGCCTTAAGCATTTGTCTATCCCGCAGCGTGTTAAGTTGAAGAGCCAAGGGAATCTCTCGCATATTTTACACAAATACTGCGAATAATTCAAAATTTATTTTCTGAATTTATTAAAGTCCACTTTACTGCTTTAAAAAATTCCGCATATTTTTTTTATACATCTGATTTTTTATTAGCAAATCGTTCACTGAACTTTGTAGTTAAAAGCAATTATTTTTTGGTTTTTCCGTGAATTTTCCGAAAATTTTTGTGTTAATTTTAAATAGCAATTTTATAGAATTAACCTAATTCCGACTACATTTTTTACACATTTTTGTGAAATAATTTTGTTTTATGAGCTTTTCAAGAGAATAACAAAAAATTGCAATTGTTCCGGGCGAACAACAAAAAAAAGTCATAAACGGTTTTGTAGCAAAGTTTTTAACATGAAATCATTAAACGAAGCACAGGCGTCAGAAGTTTCGTAGTTCAGATAAATTCGGCACAACATGACGTATACGTACTTTTTTATTGCATAGTGCAATTTAAAAAATGTTTAATCTGCTGAGGAATTGCTGTGTTCTTGTAATTATCATCTGAGATATTTAGACAAATGACTTGAATTTCATTTCGATTTTTACAATTAAAGAATCTTTATTTACTTAGGAAATTTTATTATTGAAATTGCTAACAAATTGTTTTTTTATTTATTCGATTGATGTGATTGAGTTTTATTTGTCATTATTGCGTTATGCTTTTTCTATTTGAGAGAAATTATATTTTATTTATAAAAATTGGATTTTTATTACACGTTCTGTAGAATTCATATGCTTTCAATGCTTTTTATTGTTGTTATTATTATTTTTCATGAAACCTATTTGTCGTTATTTATTGTTATTGAATTTTGACACTTTCTCATTGAATTAAAATTTAGACGAAATTGAATTTTGGAATTTCTGTGGCACTTTGATATTTCAATACTTTTTTCACTCCGTGCGTGTGTAGGAGATCGAAATGTGGTAGTGAGAAGTGCGTGTTCATATTTCACTCTAAAAATTTAATTTGTTTTCGATTTAAAAATATAGAAATGCTAAGAACCATTTTGATAGGTCTCTAGTTAAAAATCGATATGGTTATGATTACAACACATCTACAAACACTTCAAAAAGAAATGACATTGACTATTGTACTACTCGTAAAGCGTTCAATTCAATAAAAGAGTTGAATTTAATTTAATAAAAATAGGTTGATGAGTTGATGGATCATACATTGAAAAAAATTTCTTTTTAATTAACGAAGGCTGATACACTTGTTATTTTCAAGTAAACGTAACTTTATAACTTCACATCGTATATTGAGATAGTAAACTACTAACAGATGTATATAATTATTATATAAAAATAAAATATTTAAAAATTGCTTTGAAATAATTATGCATATGATTATATACAGATATATAAATATGTATATGTATAAATAAATATATAGAAATTGCACAATTGAACTTTATTAAAAGGAAAATTTTCTAAAGTTGTACATTTTGTTAATTTATATTATTATATATTAGGACTCTGATTTGGTTAACAAATGAGTCACCCGCGGCTTTAGTGTAAAGACATATAATAAAATCTTTATCTATTTAAGAAGAAGAAGAATTTTCATTTAAAACAATTCACTATTCTGTAATAGTGCTATAAGTCTACAAAATGGTATCCTTAGGCCAGCGTTATATGAAAATAAAGAAGACAATGCTATTTTTTCGATATTGTTGATGTTCATGTCCTCATAAAAATCAAGCGTCTACTTTCGCATCGAATTTATTGGTTTCCAACTACTTTAAAGTACTATTTAAAACTTTTTCACAGTACGTATTTACCACAGTCCGATAATACTAATCCAAAGTGAACCGCGAATTTCATGTACTCCCAAACTAACACAAACGAGGTTGTTGGACTTGGTATGTTATGTAAAATATTTTTATAAATGAAATTTAATTATATTATTTACTGACTAATTGGATTAGTAGTTGTGAATGTTTCTTTATAAGATCAGACGAAATTCGGTGATTGGGAACATACATACAAGTGTATCAGCTTTTCCAAACTTTTTTTTTTGCATATCTTTGAAAATAATTCCATTAAAAACTAATAAAACCCTACATTGGGAATATTTTTGAGTATTCGTTGCATGGTTGTTTTTGATATCGTCAGATAGATAAACAGTTATTTGTTATGTACTGAGGTGTGAATTTCGTTCAATTTCAGCTTTAACCCTGTAAACCTTTTCTGCAGCCACTGCATCTTGCAGCAATGCTGGTTTTGTTATAAACGAGGACTTTGGCTGAGGAGTCTATAGGGTATTAGGGGTATTAGAGATTTTTAATAGCGTATTCATACGAACATTGACACCTACATTTAGAGACAACGAAGAAACGAAGTTTCAAAAATTCCTTGCAAGAGATGAGCTTACATTTAGAGACTTCAAAGAAACGAAGTCTCTGAAGCGAAGAGCTAAAAATACTATTGTTTCCTATACGATTTCAGCATTATTCTTATTACATCATTTGGTTTTTCAGAAGAAGCTAAAGGGATCTAATAAGTCCTTTTAATAAATTTATCAAGTTAGTGAAGAAATGGTGTGCTTACCATTGAAACTGCCTTGTCTGTGATTTCGTACAAAAACTAAGAAAATGATTAATAGGTATATTCCATTTACTCTTCATCATTACAACTCATGTACAGTCCGATGACAGGTGTATAAATTTCATATTTTTACTGTAATTAATTGGTATTTAAGTCTAATAATAATGCAATCAGTAGTTTCTCGATATACAATTGTATCATTCATCATGGCATTAAAAGTTTCATTTGGAATATCATATAATTTATGGAGAAATATTTATAGAAAAGATATTGCAATTGCAAATCAAAGTCTTGCAACTTTCGATGTCGAAATGACCATAATTAAGTGTCACTATTGTGTGCTGCCACATGATTGATTCGTGTGGTTGTCACAATAAAATGCAAATATTTATGTAAATTTCAGTAAACTTAACTGCAGTGCGATTTTTGTAGAGATTATGTGCAACAACAACAACAAACAGCAACAATAACAGCAACAGAAATGTTCGCATTGAAATGACAGCAAAATAACAAAAAAAAAAAAAATAACAACTACAATAAACTAGCAAAACAGCAATACAATATTCAAATAAGCGACACACACAAAAGTATGCAAATGCATTAGTACTTGTGAATGTGTGAGTGAGTACGTAGCTTTGTGCGAAGGCATTGTCATAAAATCCAAATGGTATTTAATGATACGAGTTTAATATGAGGTGTCTACGGTGGCATATTTCCTTCCTATGTTCCTTCCTGCCTTCCGTTCTATGCATATTTACTTACGCCGAGTTAAATGCGATAAAACATGCACATACACACACACACACACCAACGTACAGCAATGCTAGATATTTATGCATGCCTGCACTTATTTTTGTGTAATTGGATGTGTGTATGTGTGTGTGTTGTGTGCATTGTTCAATTTTTTTACACAAATAAATTTAAAATAAGTCCTGCCTACACCAATGAAAAAATGTTAAAATGTTTATTATGTCGACAGATGTGTGTGGAGATATGAATTTATATTTGTTCGATTTTAAGTCTCTGCTGTGCTCGTATCAATATTTGCATTTGTTTGGCAAGGATTTAGCTTATTTGACAAAGGCTGAGATGATTTTGCAAATTTATTTAAAAATATATAATATATGTAGGTATATGCGAAAACATAACAATATAACAATATCGAGAATATGTGACATTTATGATATAAGATAAATATTTCTTTAGCATGATGATGTTTGTATTAAATATAATATAATAGAGAATAATAGAAATATTTAAAGCATTTAATCAAACATTTATAACGAACAAAATTTAATAAAAATCAAAAATAAAACAAAATTTTATTTTAAGATATTTCTTAAAATATAATAAAATTCTTTTGAATATTTAATATGTTTGTAAATATTGTAAAAGTTTCTATTAAAAAGTACATATATATATTACATATTGCTTAAAATTAATTAAAAAGAACTAAAGAATCATATTTTTGATTAAACATGGAAATTTTATAAAATCTCATAGCATATTGTTTAAAAAATATTAAAGTATCAAAGTATAAACTTTGAAAAATAAGAGAAATGATTTAAATAAATTATTATATTTAATCTGGTTGTTATTTAGGCTTTTGTAAAGTTTATTTACTTTTTCACATTAATAGGAAATTGACTTTACTTTATTATTTTGTCAAAAAATTATTATTAAAACAGTTTTAGTGCTTATATTATTTGTAAATAATATTAAAGTGCATATTTAGTTCTTAAATTCATGCTACAATGGTTAGCAATAATAGATTTTTTGCAGTTTCAGCCTTCCAGTGGGGTGGGCATTGTGACTAGAGTATAATTGCCACTTCTCTATAACTTAAGATTAAAAATTAATTTCTGTCTGAAACTATTATTACTTAAAAATTAACACAACTTAGTAAACTACTTCGGTTCAAATTACAAAGAATTTTAAATTATTTGACCATCAAACCTAAACTTCATTTCATATCTAATTTGAAGTTCGGTTTCTTACGTGTGATACTTGTTGGTTTTTGAAGAATCTTTTGACTTGAGTTATTGTAAAATATATAACTACTATTGCTAACTAATAATTAGTATTTGGAAACATAACGAGAGAAGGCTCTGACCCTTTAAGTGATGAACAAAATGTTTCGCGTAAGGTATTTTTTTATATCAGGGTGTAATATCTATTTAGATATTATTAGGTGGTATCAAATATTTATAGAACTATCCTTCTAAACACTTTCAATGCTGGACAGACATAGTAAAAATGTGATCAGAAAAATTATTATAAAGTAAGTTACGATTTCTATTATAGAAAATACAGTAGCTAACATTAATTGTAATCGCACTGAACAAATGTTTTTATTGCACACAAAAAAGGTTACTGATGACTTATGACGGTTTCACAACAAAAGTAGAAGTTGACGAGATCAGGTTTTTAAGGTCTCTTTCATTTTTTAGAGTTAAATTGATTTTTAATGTCCGTTTTAGCGAAAGCCATACAATACTTAATATAAACTATAGCTTTCAATAGAAACGTTTTTATCAAACAGTAAAAAAATTGGAACAAGAAAAGACTTTCCTATTTTATTATTTTTAGTTAATTAAATTTTTCGTTGACTGTTTTCAACCTTGCTAAATATCTCTTATCAGTGGTCTTCGAATTATTTCTTATATTAAATTATTCGTACCCTACCCTGTCTTGCCCTGTCAGATTATATATATTTGTGTTATGTCATATAATTACTTCTCGTTTAAATACAATTAATTTGAATTAAAATTGGTTAACTTTTTTGCAAGAACTTTTCAGGCACGAGGTTTTCAGTGGTCGTCAAGGCGTTAGCGCCGCTACTGCTAATAAACTTCCAAACCAATTTTGTGTAACTGCGAACCGAATCTAGATACTGAATTTATTTTTAACAATTGCTGAATATAAGTAAAGTAAACAAATAAACATTTCGTCTTAATTGAATTACTTTTATTAACTTACTCTGATGGTTGTCAAGTAAATAAGTATTTGTATTATATCTAATATTATATCATATATAATATATATCTAAGAAGAGTGCAAAATTTGTCAGCTATTTTCTGTTTGACATAATTAATATGTTTGGATCATAAGCATTTCTTATGATCATTTAGTATAACTATAGTTTAATAAGTGGGTATTCAATATGATGCTTCCAATTGTAAGTAATTTTTGAATTCATTGGATTTTAGTAGTCCTATTCCTGGCAAGTTTACTATCAGTTTTTATTGCTATTTTATTTCATATTTACGAATAATTGAATAACATTTTTTGTGTAAATTAATATTAGACATTTTCATCTCAAAATAATTTAGATTAGTAATTGAAGCTTATCTTTTCATATATACCAATATGCAGTTTTGTACCACATTTTAAGGCATTATTTGATATAAATCAAATAAGCCAAATTGTAAGCTAATTCATAATGCAAATTCTTTCACTATATTTGAAAGTTTGAAGTTTAAAACTTGGAAAGTATTCTTCGGTCTTCATATATGATTAAAAAATTTGATGCTAATAAATTTTGGATGTTCTGAGTTGAATTTAATAAGTCATTTTTTCCTTTTACTTAGTCATTTTTACACTTCTTCCGGCTGCATTTATTCTACTACAGGATATCATTTTACTTGATGATGACCTTTCTTATAATTTACTAAGATTAATAACTTTGTTTCAGATATATGATAAAAGTACTACTATTATCAAGTTGTTTTTATTTAATTTTATCAAAAAAAGCATTAAAGTTTTTATGGAAGTTACAGATACGAGTATTATTAAAGTGTTATGGTCGATAGTGAATAAATTTTCTTTAAAATTTAAATTTAAATGATATTTTATCAAAAACTTTAATAGAATTCTTTTTTTTTATTATTGTTTTATATATTATTGCTATTGGAAGAAAACAAAAACAATAAACCAAGCATTTAATATAGTTAAAATAGTGAATAAAATTGAAATAAATCTTTAAATGCCTGCGGGCAAAGATAAAAGAGTTTCCTATCGTACTCAGAGCCAAAATTTTTATTTACAATTTGTTGAATTGATGTTCATAAATTACATATTTATTTAAAATTATTGAATTTTTTATTTCATTAATTGCGATTATTTAATATTAAATAATTTTATTTGAAATATATTCCACATTTTGGAGTTCTTAAATAAAATTTGTGGTTGTGACAAAACAAAACTTTTTTAATATAAAATTTTTTTATTATAAATTCAAAACGAATTGAGTATACAAAAATATTTTTTTTTCAATCAAAGAATTTGCCTGTAAATAATACACAGAAAATAGAGATAAAAGTATTTAACTAAATATGTATCTAAAATACAATATTTTATTATGAAAATGAATGCAAAATACCGCATGCATATTTTGGCTTTTGCAATTTATGTGGAGTAAAATAGAAAAATGTAATTAAATTTGTAACCATGTAAACAGGAAAATTACATGAAAATGTAACACTGCAATTTTGTAATAAATTTTATTTCTACTATTTTACAATTCGTGGTTTTTTAATGGGTTTATCAATTGATTTTGAATTTATTTTCATTGTTATCTAAAGTGTCATGTCAAATATTTGAACGCCTATGTTTTCATTTCATTGTTTTGTTGTTTTATTGTTTTGTTGTTTTATTGTTGATATTATAAATTCATCCAAATGCCTACATTGCACATTACATACATACATACATACATACGAGCCATGTATCTAGTATTTGCGGAGTATTTGAAATGAAGCGTTCTGTTTGTTTGAAGCTTAAGGGTATTTGTGTAGCTTTAAAACTGAGTTCAGATTTTGAACTGCTGTGCTTTATTGTGAAGAAGATTTAAATATTTATAAAGGCTCATATCCATAACACATATTCAAAACTCTGTTGTTATTTTAAAGCACAAAACAAACACTAAATTCTTTCAATTTAGAGATCAGCATAAGAATTTTTGGTAAAATGTGTTAATTCAATTGAATTTGTGGTTTTTAAAAGAAATATTCATATGGATTTAAATTTAAGGATTTTATTAAACGTTACAGCAATTAAAAAGATTGGGTAAAATTAAAACAATTTTAATTGTAAATATCTTTCAAAACAAATATACATATGTATGTTATGTATATAGATATAAGTTTGATAGAGTTGTATGTATGCGTTTATTAGTAGCATTTAAATATATTTTACCCCGGTAATGTCAATTTGTTAGAGAATACTTTATATTGATGAGTAACCAAATTGCACATTTATTTACTTTTCAAAAAATACATAAACTAAAAAGTAGGTTCAAACAGCGAGATAACAAGAAAGAAGTATAATTGGATTAAACACACACTGCGTAAGCCTTATAAAGATATCAAGCATGCTGCACTTACTTGGAACTCCCAGAGGACTTGGTGGTGAGGCATACCAGCAAGGATATGGAGAAGGTCAATTGAGCAGGAGACGGGCAAATCGCTTATCAAGTTGAAAGCAATAGCACAAAACAAAAACCAGTGAAAAACTTTTGTAGACTCCTTAAGCTCCTAATGGAGTATGCAAATAATAATAATAATAATATAAAAAAGCTGATTAAATATCAAATTTTCGTATGGAAACACCCGACAACAATCAGTGTTGCCAAGGCTCAAAATATAAATAGTGATCTCGTATGATGGTTCACAAGAAAATTGAACTTTATTGAAGCCAGAATACGTTGAAGTATTGAAATATTTGAGAAATTTTTATAAAACAGTGTAATATTATTAGTACCGAAAACATGGATACAGTTACAGAAATAATGCAGGTTGGTATCCTTATGTATCGTCCAGCAATAAATATTTACATATCAAATAACTGATTTTTAATGTCCGTTTTGATAAAAGAAACTAAATATAATATATAAACTATTGTTTTCATTAGACAGATATTTCAATAACAATAAAATTTTAATATTTTATTAATTGATTGAATTCTTGTCTGCCCACACGGCTGTTTCGAGTATTGGAATTATTTCTTATATTTAAATAATTTATTAGTAAATAATTTTTTTAAACTAAAATACCAAGGGTTGTACTCGTACACTGCCAAATTTAAAGCTCAAAGTCAGCGCACCTTAACCAACTGACTCAAAGCCGTACTTGACTTGTATGTTAGCAGTTTCACTTGCTATGTTATATTAGATTGAATGAAATCAAATATCAAATAGTATTACTACAATAAATATATTTTATTAGAAGATAAATTATTAATACAAAAAAATGGTATTATAGTATTTGTTCAACAAAATAGCAGTTCCTACACAAAACATTCAAAGGACATACCTTATTTACTTATTAATAACATATAGATTGGCTAAAGGTGATATCATATGTGAGGTCAAGATAATGTATAAAAAGACAACCCAATAATACTTTTGAAACTGGATACTATAGAAGTAAAAGTGCACAATAATTTGAAGGAGTTGAACTACTTTGAAGGAGTTTTAGCAAAGGTTGAAAACTAAATAAATTTTAGGCAAAAGTTCAATTTAAAAGTTTTATTATATACTTTAATTCTTATTATAATATCATTTCTGGCTTTATACATGCAATGCATTTTTATTTCATTCTAAATAAAAAATAAATATTTTTTTCACGAACAATAACATTACTTTCTCCATTTTCCTATTTATATTTAATGAAAATAAAAATAATTGACTTTCTTATTTTCTTCAATAAAAAATAAGTGCGCAGTGTAAATTTTTTAAAATTATACTTCAAAATAATATTAATAAAATAATGCTAAGAGCAATCGCATACACGTGTCAGATACTCACATACATAATATTAATTAAATAAAAATTAGAAAATCAGTTTATTTTTATATGTGTGTGTACATATTCAAAGGAAGTGTATAATAGCAATCGATGTATTATATCAACGGAAATATATCTTTTCGCAACAATAACTTTTCGGTATTCATTTCATGTGGGTTTATTTTAATTAAACACGTCCTTACTGGTTACGCAGAACGTCTTTTGTATTCCGCGGTGAGGAAAAAAACTGTGGATGGGAGATATACGTTATGGTACTTCTTTTTAATCATTATTATTTTTTTTTCATTTGTGTTTCATTCTTTTGTTAAAAATTCCTTATTTAAAAAGGTATCGATAAATCTACGATAAGCGATTCTCTGAAAATGACGTATTTTTAATTAATTTAGTCCTGTGCAGGTGAATTGCGTTGGCTTCGTGCGAGCATGTTTTCTGACTTTATTAATTTAATGAAAATTATGTGCATTTTAACAAATAATTAATGATTTTATGGAAATTTTTATTTGGAGCGTTAATACTGCATTATTGACCATATTAAGGATTTAACACGTGAAAACGTTCGTATTAAATCTATATGTTAAATCAAAATTTTTATTATACTCGCTATGATATGCGTTTTAATTTTATGTTTAATTTTCGTATATTTTTAAACAGAAAAAGTCATTATTATAACGTTTTTTTTTACGACAATAATATTTTATATTATTTAAATATTATGACAAATATCATTATAACATAATTTCAGAAATAATGTGTTTTCTATAGGAATAACTCAAATCGTTTATGCAATAAAATTTATAACTTCTCTTATATTTAATTCTTTATATAAATATTAAAATAACGATTTCTCTGTAAACATAAATATTCATAGAAACTAATAGATAGATATATACTTCTTTATTATTCAATTTCATAATTTTTTAAACTAAGTAAGTATTATGCCTTAAGTCTAAAAACATTGGTTAGAGTTACTTAAAAATATATTGAAAGACAAAGAATACGACAATGACTGCCTAATAAAAATTATAATAGAAAAAATAAAATTTTTATTCTTGAATTTATAAAAATGATCAAATTGTAATATAGTTTTCCGTAAACTCATGAATTGTACACTCAGGTACACCATAGCGAATGAGTGACATTTTATATGGTCAAAAAAACTTTAAAGAATATTTAATAATTCTAATCAAAATTATATTTTTTTAGAAGTATACAAGTAAAATGAAAGGAATTGCACTTAATAAAATTAAATACAAAAGATGAACAAAGTGAAAATCCTGTCAAAAGAAAGTCATGTAAACAAAGAAAGCTTCGTAGAAATGAAAGGAACAGGAAAGAATACGAAAAGTAAGAGACTTTGATGAGTTTTGTTTATCTTGGCTTATGTCGCCTTTCATTACGTTTGTTCAGAAAAGAACACAAACAAAATTCAATTACAAAACAAATTACAAGATATTTAAAATTGTAGAATTAGGTATATAAAGATAAACAGCCAGCGAGACGAGTGCTGGATTTCAGGTATTGTTTAATTTTACAAGATAATTACAAGTATTACAAAATTAATATGCCTCATTATTTGGGGAACTGTCTTAAGTAAAAGACACATTTGAATGAAACAGTTACGAACAAGTTAAGATGTTAATCCTTAGCAATTAAATCAACAAACGTCAACGGAGGATTTGAGATGAAAGTATTTAACATAATTTTAATTAAGAGTACATAGTGTACTTACACATATTTGGTATATTTATTTTATATTAAAAAGTACACTCGCATGTAAACAAATGTCGGCGGCATTAAAATTATGACGAGAAGCTTTTATGTTGTTAAACTGAAACAATTAAATAAAAATTAAGCGTATATAAAATGGATTTTAGGTGGATGAATACCTTTTTTAATGCCAAAATTACTCCAAAATTACGTGTTTGATTTAATTTTTAAAACATTAAGTGAAGCTCAAAGTCAATGTAAAGAAAAAATTATGCTTTCGCCTGATATCTCTGAGTGTAATGTGCAGCATTAATATATACTTAGTAATTATTTTAGTAGAAAATTTTTTTTTTTTGGTTTTTAGAAATTTTTTTAAGGATCTATGGAAAATTTTTAAAAATAAGACTGTGATTTCTAATCTATAAAAATGTCGATATATATCATTGTTGGTTTTTAAAACATTTGCAAAATTTAGATAAAAGTTTCTGTAGAAAAATACATTTCAAGAAGAATTAATTTATTATTTACCAGATGGAAATATTATAATTGAAGTTCAATAAACTTATAACTATGTGAGTAACAAATGCAAAAAAATTAAGAAATCGTTTAGCCAGGATATCATAATATTTAGGTTGATCATGGCGTCTATCTAGGCAAGCAGTCATTCAAAATATGTACTGCAATCTGCTTTGGGTGTCAACATAGGATAGCATTTTTGTTTTTGCTTTTTTATTTTTGGCGTGTCGGTTCTTGCTATTAATGTTCGTTTCAATTGCACCACGCTTTCATAGTAACAAATCTAGATTGACAGATTGTGCATCTAATAAAAATAATCTACCGTCATTTCTAGATTAATGCTACTTGGCGTGATTAACTGCAGCCTGTGATGATATTAATATCGCAGGAGCCAGCCGAAAGCTGAGTTAAAAGAAAAAACAACTCAATTGAAACTTCAAACTATAATAGATGAAGATTACAATCACAATTTATATCTAATACGGATGACGTATTAGTAGTCAACATACTTGACTACTTTTAATTAATATTTTAAAAATAAATGAACTTTGAATATTGTTTTCAATTGAATTTATTAATTCTTTTCTTGCTAATAAACTTAACTTGGTTTCTGGATCAAAATAGTTTTAGTGCAATTAATCTTTTAATAATCAAAAAAAAAAAAATGTTATTAATAAATTAGTTTTATTATTATGAATTGAATTACGTGAACTGATTTGAAGTAATAAGAAATTGCATTTTTGTAAAGTTATGTTTAAGTTGTCAGATTTCAAATGAAATAAAAATAAACACAATTTAAGCAATTAAGAAAAATATTTTCTGTTACAGCTGTTAGCTATTACAGAAAGATATCAAGAACTTATATATGAAGCTTTCCATAATTTTCACGATGCTCAAAGTTCGTTGCTAAGGGTTATCTTATGTGTATAGATAAAAAAATCTATAACACTGCTCTACTGATATTAAGTCAAGAGATCTAGGTTAAAATATAACAACTTCAGTTCTAAAATCATTAGAGTCATCGTATGCTTGCTTTTACAACTCGAAGATTTCTGATATAATATTTCTGAAACAATATAATATGCAGCACAGTCTCTATGAAATCAAAGACTATTTAGACCGATTCATGTACTATAGACATGAAAAATAAATCGTTGTTAATGACTTTTTTTTAATTATTTATGGTGACATTTCATTTTTCTTCGTGTTTGAAGAATCGCAGTCTAATCACTTCACCAATCCATACATTTTCTATGGAGCATAGGTGAGTGATGCACTAAGTTTGGTTCTTATTTATTCTAAATGTGACAAATATTTCAATTAGAAAAGCTATTAAGACAAATTAAGACTATGCAGAATTTATGAAGCATAATAACTAAATTAATTAATCTTAATTAATAAACTTAATCATAAATAACTTAATTGATGATTAAGTTAAGAAGTGGTAGCCTTATGCACCAAAGCTAATTTATACAGAAATAATGACGCATTCTGTTACCATGGAGCTTCTGGGTAAAGAACTTTTTAAATATTTTTAATTAAATCATAGTTTGACACACATATACTTTAAAAATTATTTCGTTTATAGAGAAATTGCAACAAACACAATTAAATTCCTTTATAGGATCTTTAAGATTTTATATGTAAGTAAATTGTGGTACAATATCAGAATATAAGGGACAAATTAGTTAACAACTTTTTCGAAATATAAAGTATTTATAAATACTGCTCGGATGTAAGCATTTCACATGAATATTTGTCAAATATTATTTAATAAAAAAATGGTTATAATTAACAGCATAATTGTTAGTTCATATAGTGACATTATATTGTATTAAAAAAGTACAGTTTACGCCTTTATGTATGTTATGTCCATATTAACATATACTTTTAGAATATTGAATACATTGAAGATAAGTACGAAATCACAGTTGCAGAATAAAATATTTAATAATAGTATTTAAGAATAGCTATTGTGTTCTATCTCAATTAGCAAAACTATTTTGTCAAATAAAATATTTTATTTATTAAGTTGCCATAGAATGTGTATGCATAAAATATTCAGAAAATTTCATGAATTTTTGTTATTATTTCAGCAAAAATTCAGTAACTATCGCAACGTACTAAAAATTTTAAAATTTTTCAATTAAGTTGCGTATTTTTTTTTATAACTTCTCAACCATGAAGAGGAATGCAAACATCAAAAAGTCTGAAAATTTTTCATATGACAATAGCCAAATTGCCAAATGTTCCTTCCACACTGACAGCTGTAACTTTTCATGGAAGTACTCGTATGTCATACTTACTGGGAAATGCCTTTAAAAAAATTGAAAAATTGGTTCAACGTTTATGGTTTATTTTAAAACAATTAAAAAAAATTGAGAAAAAATTGAAAAAAATAAGGAAAATAAAATAAAAAAAATCAAAGAATTTTGGACTCGTCAAAGGAACTTAACAGTAAGGCATGACTAAGTGACATTTTCCGGTTCATTGCCACAACTTAAGGTGGTAATGAAGAAGACTCGAACCAGGTGTGAACCAAGTGAGAAATGAAAAATATGGTAGCCACATTCGCTGACAATTGAAATTGACACGTGGAAAATGTGCCATGACTATTTTTTACAGTAGGACGACTCTACAACAAAATGAAAATATATATGTATTAATGGCTGAATGCAAGTACTGCATAGTTTGAAACATTAAGCAAGGATAGTAATGCGACGTACGATAACAACAACATTTGAATAACAAAAGTAAAAAAAAAATGAAAAATAAAAATATAAAATAAAAAATAAAATAGTTGAAAAGTTTTATTTTAGCAAAACTTTTAATTGCAATTCATTGTCAGCGCACCAAAGGCAAAAGTTTTTCATCTCCAACATAACTACGAATACGAGTACGAGACGTTACCTTACTGGCTTTAGTATTAGTTTTTGTGGCTTTTAGCAGTGGTAATGAATTTCAAGTGTGGTTAAAATTAAGAGGAAAAAATTGTAGAATTCGAAAGGAACTTGCGGAACTTACGGAACTTACGGAACTTACACTTAGAATGTAGCACAAGATATTTAAATTTTTTCCTTCAACTTTTTAATGACTGAGTAAGTAAGCATTAGTAAGTGGGTGAATAGCAGGAAAAGTATTCAAAAGTAAAATTGAGAAGTGACAGTCTGGATTAATTGAGTGAGGCCACAAGTTATTTCTTGGCATACTTCGAAATGTTTTATCAACAAAAATACCAAAAATTGTACAGACGTTAAGTGAATGTTGAAGTTTGTATTGTTAGTAAGGAACTAAAACCATATAATTCGGTTGGATGTAAGCTAAATTTTACCATGTCATATATTAATTTTTAAATTAATTGTTAAGTAATCAAAACTTATGCTACTGACATTTTTTTAATAGTTTTAAAGCATTTTAGAAAAATGACATAATTTAATATAAGCTTAAGAATGAAGTAAACAGGAAATATGCAACATATAATTAAAATCACAATTTAAACAATTTTATTTGATGAAATTAATTTCATTGTTTCATATTAATATTAAATAATGTCAGATTAAATTAATCTACAATAAATTCTTTTTGATATTTATTCAGTTCAATTACTGTGAAATGAAATGCATTACATTAGATTTAATAACAAATTTCAAAGTACATTAAATTCATAAATGCCTATTCGAATTCTATAATCCATAAACCTAATACCTAAATGTCAACACATTTTCCAATCAATTGCAAATATGTCGACAAAGATATTTGTCATCTGCGTTTGTCTTAAATATGCAACATTAAAAAAGTAAGTCAATAAAAAACATTTAGGAAACGTTTTGTCACACATTATCGAACAAATACTGAAGTTAAAAAAAAATAATCGATCAAAAACACATAAAAAACACCATAAATATGATATGTGATATTACTTCTGCGAATTTGAGTTGTCAAAGCTTTGTGAGCAAAAGTATGAGGCTATGTCTCGAAAACCACATGCGTCAACGCTGCGTGGGAAGATACATATATATGAGGTATACATATAACTTTAAGATTAAATAAGTTGAATTATTGATAGGGACAGCTTAAAGATACATAATACATTGTATGCATTTTGTTGTATGTAAGTTGATATGTAAATTATTGTTTAAGGGAATGTTATGTGGCACAAAAACTTGTTGAAATGACAGTCAATATTGATGTAATGCAGAGACACGATAGTGTATTGTACGCTGACTTGTTGCTTGTTGCATGTAAGGCTTGAGTTATTGCGGTTCATAGCTGATCCCAGACATACACAGAAAGACGGAAACTTACAATCGGAACTTTGACAATTAGGTACTATGCACTTTAGACAGACTATAAATATGACTTTGACATATTCAGCTAAAACAGTTTTACGTATAATTGCACATACCAGTTTGTTGTAAATTTAATGATAACGGAAATTTCTGAAGTTGTGTAATTTATTGATATTTTATGAGTCCCATTGCTGCATGAAATTTATGAATTTTAGTATTTATAGTAAATCCCAATAAACCCATAATTTGAAAGGCGAATTATTTAAGAGATGTATTTAACTATTATATTATTTTTTTTTAATTGTAAAATTAAAATTGTATAAATCTTCTTCTTCTTTACTTGAGCAAACGCGAGTTAGTGTCTGAACTACTTTTACTCAACAGTAATAATAATTTACTCAACACTGTAATAAGATCGCCGTTAAGTTCTGATAGTTAGTTCTGCAGATGATTTCATAGAAGTATACTTTGAAGCCTAGCATATCCTTCTGACAGAATATATATTGTATATGATGTGAAGGAGTGTAATTTTGAATTAGTGTGCACTTCCACCAAATCAAATAAAAGTAATAAAACCATTATTAAAAATTTCAAATACCTAAGAATTTTTGTGTATAAAACGGAAAAAGGGAAACAAAAAAATTATATAGCAATTTTACAAGAAAAAAAATATTTTTTTTAATAAAATAAAAACATTTCAAAAGTTTTCACTCGAAACACTTTTTAACTTTTGCGCTAAGGAAATACTATAGTGAAAATTCTGAAATGTCGTTCGAACAATACAATTGTCAATTGATGTAAAATTACTTTTTATACTTCAGTTCATAAGTTTGTAGTTGGAAAGTAGAAAGTAGATATTAAGCGAATTACTTTTAAAAACTTTTCATAACCACTACGTAAATTTATACATTTTTTATCATTTTCTTTTCCTGCCAAGCTACTAGCTTGGCAGTGTGTAGCATATTTTAGTTAAATTGATATAAAACTCTTACAAGTCATTCCTGTTTCCCAGCAATTTCCTCTTAAGTCTTAAGGATGTTACATCGAGATTTAGGTGCAGGCAATGCTCATTTGCACAATTGGGCTGAGGTGCGTATTACTATACGAGCATTTGCATCGAACATTTTTGCAAAGTTTAAATTGGCATAAAGTTTATCAAAAGCTAAAAGTTTTAGTATTTCAACGTTCGTATACTATACTTAAGCAAACACAAGTCTTAATGATTTCAAGCTTTCTATATAGTATATATAGTACTGGTAGAAGTTGATAATATTGAAATTACGGAAGCTAAATTGTGCTCGTAGTGAGCAGTGATTATTTTACAGTGTAACTTGAATAATTGTAGTCGATTTCTTGACTTTAACTAATAATGCAAAACCATTAAAATTTCTGGTTCTTTAGAATTTTTTTTGCAGATATATACACTATAAGTAGATTTAGAGCACTGTTATTGAAGTTTATTTTTTGTCAAATTTTCCATGCAAAAATAGGAAATATTTAGAACTTATTAATCAATTTTGTAGATATATACTATAAATAGACTATAAATATGGTTTACTCAGAGTAAAATTTATGAGTTAAAAGTGGATTTAATTTGTTTGAAATAAGATCTAGAAAATGTTATTTGTACTGTGCGGTATATACTTTATATTTTTTAAAATTTTTTTTGAAAATATTTGCATTTAGGTGAGTTTGTTATGTAAGAATTTTATTAGTTTAAATGCGAGAATATTTTACGAGAAACGTCCGTTTAACGTTGTTAGATATGTAAACATTCAAAAGAGTAAAATTTTCGGTTCGGTGGCATAAAATTTATTTTAGGGAATAAATGAAAAACTCCTTTGAAAACATAGTGAAAATTTTATGGGGAAATGCATAATGTTCAACTTAGCAAACGTCAAATATATGCAAAATTCTGCATGCCAAGCAAATGTTAAAACCAAGCAAATATAGCAAATGTGAGCAAATAACTTCTTGGCATAATTTAAATATTTCATTTATTTACACAAATCGCTTTAAAAACAAAGACCCACTTCGGGATAATTTAAAGTGAACTTTAATGGTTTAATGTTAAATCTTCTCGGAAATTTCAATTTTACCCAGCTCCACTCATTAGAGTTGTTTATAATAAAACAAAAAAAAGTTAATTGAAAAGATTTCATTGTATCTAAGGACACATTATCAATAATATTGTTGTTATTGTCAATGTAGATATAACAATGGACGTATAACCGAAGTTATAGAAGTGGATGCAGTTGCAATTTATTGGTTTTATCGTCTTTGTCACAATAAGCTGCGCAACTACACAGATTCAACGCAACTTGCTGTGGTTGGCAACCATTACTTTCTCGTTTGTGTGCAGTGTAGTTTGTGCTGTGATGACATTTCAATGGCCAACTCAACACAGGAGCGGCGCTAGACTACAAGCTTCAACATTTTAAAGTAGCTGCTTAAATTATATTGAAAAATTATAACAAAAATAGTGCCTCTCTTCCATAGCCAAGTAGGATGGAATATTACAATTTTTATTTTTTAAATTTGGCTGCCATAATTGATCACGTTTAAATGAAAATAGATAAAAATTACATAAAATCACATTTTAATTTTATTTTGTCAATTTATTTTTATAAATGTTATTTAATAACTAACTATTGATATTTTGAACATTTTATTTTATTTTATTTCATTTTAATTGATTTTATTTTATTTCATTTTATTTTATTTTATATTTTTTCATTTCATTTCATTTTATTTTATTTCATTTTATTTTATTTTATTTTACAT
>NC_051846.1:81852898-81935213 GCF_002237135.1 Teleopsis dalmanni
TACTACGTAAAACGTTTAGATAAAAAAAGAATTAAATGTAATTATTTTTGATATAGAAGTAGTGGAGAATCATTTTCGAAAATATTTTTTTTAAGAATTGCAGAGGACAGTTTAAACGAAAATTTGATAGCATTTAATAAACTATCAATGAGAAATATTATCAAAATAATTACGTGTATTTCAGTATTTCAAATAAAATAAATATTTTATTGAAGTAAATAAATTGCAAAATATGTTGAATTCTCTAAGCCAGTTTAAGACAAAGATTTTACTTCTTTTTTGTTCAAAAAATATTCTATTAAGTGACAATTGAGCACAAAAAAACGAGACGAAAAAAATATAAACTCAGGAAGAAACAATTTTTGAGATTTGCGCTGTGGTGTACTTTTGAGTGGTTTTGTGTGAAACGCACTTGAGCAAACAAGCAAAAGCAATTCCCATTGAAAATAATGTGGAAGAAAGATAGAATAAAAACAATAACAAACTATTTTGCTTTACTTTTATTCATTTCACTCTGGGCAACTTGCGATACGTTTTGACGAACGTGTACTTAGACAATATAAATATTTACAAAATATAATCACAGTTTTTTTTACAACTAATTCAATTTATACATATTAAATAAAAACAAAATCATGTAAATATAATAAATTTTATTTTCTTATAATAAACGTAAATACAATTTAATTGACAATAAATTAATTTCATTTGCTAAATCACATTTTACAATAAAAACTAAAATTTCACGCACAAACAAATTTACTTTTATACTTTTAAAGAAAATATACTTTTATATTTTTAAAGAAAATATACTTTTATGTTTTTAAAGAAAATATTCTTTAATGTTATTTAACTCTTTCTTATTCAGGTTTTTGTAAGAAAAGTGTATAAACGAAATGCTGCAGCAAGTGTTTATGGGTCTAACCTGCTACGTCACATAATGGCGCGCTTTTTATTGAATCAATGAACATATTTTGCCATCGTATATATTTCCCTTGTTATTATATATACAATATTTTTATAATAGTTATATATTAAATTTTTAGTTTTTCGTAACGTTTAAGATTAATTTACAAGTGTTATTTTTTCGTAAATATGCGCGCACAAATTGTAGATAAATGTATAATAAAAATTTCTCTACACTTTCTTTTTGCGCCCGCTCGGTCAATTTTCACAACAAATCCTACATTCACATAAAATTTTTTAGAAATTAAATAATTAAAAAGATTCCTTTTCTCTATATTCTAATAGCAACACTTTTCGTATTATGAAATTTTATTAGAAAACCTCAAAAGAAAATAACTTTTAGAGTTAACTTTCGTGACTGTAATTTCTAGCAACACATACAAAAATTTTATATATAATGGAAAATTTTTCATCAATAGCAGCTTCGTGTGACAACTTTAGTCGTAGAATTTTTAGGCGCTCAACTCACCGTAAAAATTATTAAATAAAGTATAAATTGTACACTTTTTGTTCGTGTAAACATATACAACACATTGCAGTACTATTGCATTACGATATATTAAAAAATATGATAAATTAATTGCAGCAATTTTATTCAGATATCTTCGCAATTACCTCTTTTCGACTAAACGAATCCGTGGTGTGTTCCCATAACTAGCGATATAATCAGCGAGCTATGCCAATATGGATGTGATGTTGATTTCAAAATGTTAGTGTTGGTGATATTTTTACCAACACTAATTTTTGTGAGGTGAATAAAATATGATTTTAACTATACTATATTCAGATAGCCAAATTTTCTTAAATTCGTAAAAACGAAATTACATTAATTTCGAAAGTGTTCATACTGTCACAAATTAAGGAAATCACATGTTTTTTATATACAAAAATTTAATGCTCCAAACACCATTTGTATCTGGGAAATTTTAAAAGTTGATTATTATAACTATAAAGGATAGCATTCAGTAGTTTTATTAGCTTTAGTAGATTTAAGGTATGTGAATTATATTTTTCACTCTCTTTTACATTAAAATGTAAAAACTTGCACTACTCTCAAAATATTTTCCAGGTTTTATCAAAGTCAATTGTTACTGACATTTATTTAAAAAAAAATGTCCCTTTTTCGTTATCTGAACTTTATCTTTTCTTAAAATATATCTTATGCATAGTTGCATTTGTAATGTCCCTTAATTTCAGCCCTTGTTTCTAACCTTAAAACTGAATATTGTATGTAAAAAACAATTTAATTTCGCTGAAACAAAGATGAAATCAAGATTTTTGCAAAATTAAGATGTGTCCAAACCGTAATGAAAAACGAAATTTTTCTAAGTTTATTAATTTGTCAAAATTAGCTAAATTTAAGCTTTTTAATCAAATAAAAAATATTATTTTGATATAAAATTAAATAATCTTTCATTTGAAATATACCTCATAATTGTATGTTGCGTAATAGCTGAGACACTCCAAAAATAAAAACAAATTTTTTTAAGAACTGACAATTTTTACATAAAAATATATATGAAAAAAACAACCGAAGACTGACCGACCTGTACAAATATTCAACTGAAAGGCAATAAAACAAGCTATCAATTAAATAAAAAATCAGAAAAATTGCACTCGTAGAATATGTGCTAAATCGTATTAAAACTGCTTAAATATCATCCAATTTCAAAAACAAAATGAAAAATATTGAAAAATACATTACAAAACATAATTTTAAAACCTTCACAACATATTTTACTTTTATCATAAAAAATTGATAAAAATGTGTATTTTTTTAGCTTACTTCATTGTAATCATTATAACACCTTGTGTAAAAGAGGAATCGCAATTTCTAAAGATAAGAAAATTTACTTATCAAAAAGCTAAAAATCGTAATATATATGCACACAATTTTTTCACAATTATTTTTAAAAATTATCCATTTTTTACAAAAAATCCAATTATTTGAAAATAAAAACCTGCACATTCACAGCGCCAAATGCGGAGTACATTCAAGGCAGGAGTGCCAGCGCCATCTATATTTCAAGTATGAATATGATTGTACTTTTGCAAATAAATGAGTAAATTAAAAATTGAACAGAAAATGCGATTTTCTTATTTAAGAAAATTAATTTAAAAAAAACTGTAATAAAGATCTAAAAGCACACGGAAACTTTAAAAGGCAATAAAACACGCGTCCAATTGCAAAAAAATAAGAAAGCTCACACTTGTCTTCACCCCAGGAAATTTAATCAAATATGAAAATTATTATTTCTTTTCAAACATTTCTTTGAAAAAGTTTAAGATGAGAAATTAAAATATATCAACAAAATATTGTATTCATATCACAGAAATTTCATCAAAAATCAAGAATTTTTTAGCTAATGCATATATTGTATGTGTCTCAATAAATTTTTATGCAAAAGAGAAACCAATATGTTACCTATTCCCAATTTTACTATTCTGAATAATATAGGAATGTGGGTTTGTTCCATATTCCCGATTCCCTTATTTCAATCATATGGGAATGTAAGTTTTTTCCCAATTTTGCACAAATTCTTTCCCAAGCAAATTGTTTGGAAGACAAGTTAAAAAAGTAATAAAAATAGTTTAAATTAACATGAAAGTAACTTATAATGATCAGATTTTTAAATATATTTTAATAAAATTATTATAATAAAATAATTATAATAAATTATAATATTATAATAAATTTATTATTTTCAGTTTTATTTTTTTATTTTATTTACACAGGTTGATTAGTTTTTCGAATTTTTATTAATAATATTATTATAATAAATTTAATATAACTAAATTTGTATTTAATATATTTTATTAAAATTATTATTTTAATAAAAGGATTATAATAAATTTAATATATTTAAATTTTTATTTATTTATTTTATCCATTAGGGTTTTTATTTCAACAAAATTAAAGCATTGTTATTTAAAACAAAAGATAATGAAATAAATCGAAATCCTGAAATGAATGGGATTCCTAGAATAAGTTAAAATAAACTTTTGCAATTATATGCGCAGCTAAAACATTACTTCTTTTAACTCAAATTTTAGTTAAAACATTTATAACTTTAATTAATAAATAAGATATTTTACTTTGTTTTATTGTATATAAGAAAATAATAAATTATATACATATTTAAATAATAAATTAAATAAAAATTTTCTATTATTTACTTATAAAGTATTCATTATACATATTTATTTCTGATAATTTGTACAGCAGACAAATAATGCGATTCTTACATTTAAATCAAAATATGAACCGCAATTCTTTTCTTTGTTTTGCTTTGCCATAGTTGCCAAAATTTAACAAAACAAATTTGAAACTGTTGGTGTTTCCAAAACTGCATGGGAGTAGGGAGATTTGTTCCATGGGAGTATTCAAAATTGCTATGAATATGTCCATAAAGATGAAGAAATTTCCTTTGCAAAAAACTAAAAATCTTAAAAATCGTGTACACAATTTTTTTACAATCATTTTTTAAAAATTTGCCTATTTTTTTACAAAAAAATTCGATTTTATTTTATTATTAAAGTTTTTTATTCATGTAAAATATTAAATTTATAAAATAAGTTAAAGCAAAATATAAAAGCGGAATGTTTTTTTTAAATAATTATTCAATTAATTTTTTATATTTATATTAACATTTAAATTTTTATTCATAAAGAAAAAAAACAATGACGTTTTTTATTTATTTTTCTACTTTTTCTTTTTTCATTTGTTTAAAAGATCCAGTACTTGAATCCGGCTCTTGTTTCTTTTCTTTGGTTTGGTTATGTTGATTATTTTTCGCTGCTTCCTCTTGTTTTTGCTGCTGACGCCGGCGATTTTCTTCTAGCTGACGTTGGCGATTTGCTTCCACATCACGACGGCGTTTTTCTTCTTGTCGACGTTGGCGTTTTTCTTGTTGCCGACGTCGGCGATTTTCTTCTACTTGACGCCGGCGTCTTTCTACTTGTTGACGTCGGCGTTTTTCTTGTTGTCGACGTCGCCAACTTTCTTCTTGCCGATGTCTCCAATTTTCTTCATGACGCTGTTGATGCTGATGTTGCAGGGGCGGCTGTGAAAAAATATACCAATATGATTAAATTTTATTAATAAATACATATGTATACCAATAAAAAGTTATAAAAAAAATGTGTGTATTAAGTCAAATAATTGAATCATTTAATACTTACATTAATGCTGCCAGCCAGCAATCCCATTAGGACGCCTGTAATCATATTTGTATTCTGGAATAATTAAAAAAATTATTTGTTTAATATTTATTTTTAATAATTTAAATAAAAATAATAAAGAAATGTTATTAAAAGCCAAATAGACTTTTAATTTTATTTCTTAGTATTATAAATAAATATTAATACTATTTAAATATTATAATATTTTATATTAAAATTTATTTTTTATGTTATTAAGTAATTTTTAAATAATAAAGCACTTATGTTACATTTTTAATATACATAATTTAAAAAATATTTATTTCATTTTCGTTTTATTATATTTTACTTACCATTATCCAAACTTTTACTGCGTAACCACAAAAAAAAAGACACCAAATGCGCACAATACCTTTCGGCGCAAGAGACTAACGCAAACTATGTGAATGTTCAATTAGGCAAATGCATTGCGTGTATTTAGTATGTACAACCATATACTTATATATGGTATGTATGTATATGCAACATATGACAATACAGAGTTATTCTTCTCTCTGTCAATGTAGGATTGCATGCAAAATTTGCGTTCGGCGCCGGACACACAGATCAGGAGAAAAAATATGTATCCACAATGTAAAAAAAATTAAAAATGGCGTTAAGCGTTTCACTTAACTTACAATCCATACGTATGTATGTATGTATATTAAGGATATATATACATATATCATTTTTATTTATTACTTATTTAAAAGTGTTTGTATTGTTGTCATACAATATCGTTTTTTTTAATATTATTACTTACAATATATTTATATTATTTAATATTATTATAATAAATATTAATAGCAATTATATAATTGTCGTTATTATTGTTAAATGAAAATATTTTGATATTTTTTACAATATTTTTTACAATTTTCATAAAATAATGTGTTTTTTAAAATTGATGAAGTAACCTTTTAACACTTTTCGATATAATTTTGAATCAGATTAAAATACATACATATATTAGGGAAAATATAGAAACATTGGCGTAGCCAGAATTAGTAGAAATTTTATATTTACATACATATGTATGTATAAATTCGAAAATAACCAACGCTTTTTTTATTATATAATCAAATATAAGAATCAAAATTTTGATATAAAAAAAAATTAGGTAGCGTGGAGCCAAGCTTATGGGTTGTAAGCTTTGAAATCAATAAATTTATAAAACGAATGTCTATATATATACATACACACATACATACATGTGTATGTACATATTTCTAGATGATTATTTTTCTAATAATAATTATAATGTATGTATTAGAGTACTACTCTATTCAATAGAGAGAACTTTTAAGTAATATTTATATTTCAATTTAATTAAATTATTTTTTTAAATATATTTTAATAATATTATATGCATATATCATACTTATTATTAATTAAATATTATTTAGAAAGCAGACAGTGGAGGAAATAAAAAATTTGGATCATATTGTTATTCGATCTGTTCGAAAATTTTAGACAAAAGTTAAGCCACTTGCACAAGTAAATATAAATCTACAAACCCACCCTCAAATTACTATCCGGGGCGCACAACACTTTCGCATACACTTTTGTGTTTTTGTGATGATGTCATTTACTTTACAGCTTCGCAAAAATCCTACGAAGTTAAATGCACAGGTATGCAGGCAAAAAAAAGTCTATCAATGTGCATAGGCAAGCAAAGCTATGATATCCCAGTAGCAGAAATAAGGAGTACAAATATTATTTTTCGTTTTATTTTACTTTTTTTATTATTATATTATTTTAATCTTATATTATAAATTGAAAATAAATAATAATAAATATTAAATATTTATATAAAACAAATATACATATGTATGTAAATATTTTATAAAAAAATTTTATACTCATATAATAAATGTGTGTATGAATGTATGTATTCTATGCGTAATGATGTATGTACATTAGGGTGCCATTAAGGTATATGGGCAATTTTTTTTCTCGTAAAATCGGTTGACGGGACCCCCCAGATCGGTTCATTTTACTAAAAAAATAATCTGTGTGAAATTTTAGTTCAATTGGATAAGTGGAAATGGTGCCCCAAGAGCCCCAAAGATTGGAAAATAACTATTTTTTCCATAAAATTCATCTTTAATTGCTTATATCTCCGACATATTTAATTTTACATAAAAACTGTCTTTCTAAAAGTAACAGATCTATTAAAAATGAACAATTCACTCATACTCTGTATTTCTAATAGTTATTGTGTAAAAGAAAAAATAAGCTGAAGTCACCCGATTGCTAGCTTTGCAAGTACTATGAATGTAATTGTCCGCTTCAGCTTTACAAAAAATTTAATGTTTCTAAAAAATTTAAAATAAATTCAATATATCTAAAATTAAATATTTCTTCTAATAAAAAAGTACTAATTCTAGTTTTCTCCTACATAACTATTATTATTTTATTTTTAAAGTTGCTGGAACAAAGTATCTTTATTAGAATTTGGAATACGACGGCGGTAATCGTTAACAATTTTAATATGTACAGTTTTTGATTCTCCTTTTTTGTTAAAATTGAATTATAGTCCAGCATTAGTTTCAATTCTCGCTATGTCGTATCGTTTACTACTTTCAAGCTTAAAAGCGTTTTCTTAGCTTGAATGAAACTAAGGTCTTCATGCCATTTTGTGGCGCATATTTTCAAGAAGCCATCGCACAACTTGAAACGATTAAAAATGTTTTTAGTATTTTTGTATACAAACTGTTCAATTCCCTTTTCGACGATTTCAGTTATTTTTGCGCGATCTATTGATACTCTCCTGACTTCCTTGTCATCACTATCTATATTCAAATTTGAAACCATCTTTTTATTTGTCTCAGGTGATATATTTAAATCCAAAAAAGCAAAATGAACAAGCTTTGAGCTTAAATACCAAATACAATTTTTTCATATTGACTGAGAAGAGAAAGAAGATTAAAATCTTGAAAATGAATTTCGACTGATGACAAAGCATTAAACCATACTTCAACATACACTTTAGTAATAAATATACATATACCGCAAAGAGCATTTTCTTCTTCTGTAGATAATTTGCACTCTTTCCTAAATAAAAATATTTTTAATACATACATGGCTTTCGCCATCCATCTTGCTTGATGTATAGCTCCAGGGGGTCGAAACTTTATGGTACAGTTCATCTTTTCTCCTAAAAACAATGCAAGTTCCAGAAGTTCCCTATAATCATCTCTTGGTTGGTTATCCTTACGAATCTTATAAAGGAAACTTGTAATTCGTAACACATCATCCGTATTTAACGATTTTCATACTTTTTCATTTTCTAAGCTGACTATAAAATTATCAACGTTTATTTTCGGCCAAAACTTCTGAAATCGTTGAAATAGTTCAACATTTGGGCTTTCAGAGTTGTAAATCTTAGCATGGAAAACACTTTTGAGAATAATTTCGTAAATATGATGTCTGCACGCTAAATATAAAAGATCTCTTTCTAAATATTTTTCAATAATTGTGCAAGTTCCATTAAAACGTCCAGTGTTTACTGCTGTCGTATCAAAAACAAAAGCTTGCACGTAATCCTGCAAATCCCATTCAGAAATTGATTTACAAATAGCAGATGCCTGTGCTCTTCCGGTACCATTTTTCAGTGCAGGTATCTCATGAGATTATAATAGGATCGCAATGTTTTTATTCATTTATTGGTATTCGTGCCTTTTGCCAAAATATGATAACTTCTTGTATAGTTAAAGTAGCACTTTCCCATAACCATAATTTAACCACATACATGGTAAAAAAGAACTTTTAATGCTTCCCTATATGATGGTAAATTACTACCAGTCAACCTACTAGAACCAGTCAACCTACTAGAAACAAGGTATCAATACGATTTTTATGAATATTTGAAGAAGACTTCTCGGTAACACTTTTTAATGTAATCACTTTGAATTAATCAATACGATAAAATATTATAAAATTCACTTCGCATTCCAATGAATAATACAGAAACTCAGTTATGTATATAACTATACAAGTATTGGACTTATTTTGTAGCAAATTTAGTAGACAATTCATCCATTGAACTTACCTAAATTTAATAGGGGGATTGCAGCTTATTTTTTCTTTTACACAATAACTATTAGAAATACAGAGTATGAGTGAATTGTTCATTTTTAATAGATCTGTTACTTTTAGAAAGACAGTTTTTATGTAAAATTAAATATGTCGGAGATATAAGCAATTAAAGATGAATTTTATGGAAAAAATAGTTATTTTCCAATCTTTGGGGCTCTTGGGGCACCATTTCCACTTATCCAATTGAACTAAAATTTCACACAGATTATTTTTTTAGTAAAATGAACCGATCTGGGGGGTCCCGTCAACCGATTTTACGAGAAAAAAAATTGCCCATATACCTTAATGGCACCCTAATGTACATACATCATTACGCATAGAATACATACATTCATACACACATTTATTATATGAGTATAAAATTTTTTTATAAAATATTTACATACATATGTATATTTGTTTTATATAAATATTTAATATTTATTATTATTTATTTTCAATTTATAATATAAGATTAAAATAATATAATAATAAAAAAAGTAAAATAAAACGAAAAATAATATTTGTACTCCTTATTTCTGCTACTGGGATATCATAGCTTTGCTTGCCTATGCACATTGATAGACTTTTTTTTGCCTGCATACCTGTGCATTTAACTTCGTAGGATTTTTGCGAAGCTGTAAAGTAAATGACATCATCACAAAAACACAAAAGTGTATGCGAAAGTGTTGTGCGCCCCGGATAGTAATTTGAGGGTGGGTTTGTAGATTTATATTTACTTGTGCAAGTGGCTTAACTTTTGTCTAAAATTTTCGAACAGATCGAATAACAATATGATCCAAATTTTTTATTTCCTCCACTGTCTGCTTTCTAAATAATATTTAATTAATAATAAGTATGATATATGCATATAATATTATTAAAATATATTTAAAAAAATAATTTAATTAAATTGAAATATAAATATTACTTAAAAGTTCTCTCTATTGAATAGAGTAGTACTCTAATACATACATTATAATTATTATTAGAAAAATAATCATCTAGAAATATGTACATACACATGTATGTATGTGTGTATGTATATATATAGACATTCGTTTTATAAATTTATTGATTTCAAAGCTTACAACCCATAAGCTTGGCTCCACGCTACCTAATTTTTTTTTATATCAAAATTTTGATTCTTATATTTGATTATATAATAAAAAAAGCGTTGGTTATTTTCGAATTTATACATACATATGTATGTAAATATAAAATTTCTACTAATTCTGGCTACGCCAATGTTTCTATATTTTCCCTAATATATGTATGTATTTTAATCTGATTCAAAATTATATCGAAAAGTGTTAAAAGGTTACTTCATCAATTTTAAAAAACACATTATTTTATGAAAATTGTAAAAAATATTGTAAAAAATATCAAAATATTTTCATTTAACAATAATAACGACAATTATATAATTGCTATTAATATTTATTATAATAATATTAAATAATATAAATATATTGTAAGTAATAATATTAAAAAAAACGATATTGTATGACAACAATACAAACACTTTTAAATAAGTAATAAATAAAAATGATATATGTATATATATCCTTAATATACATACATACATACGTATGGATTGTAAGTTAAGTGAAACGCTTAACGCCATTTTTAATTTTTTTTACATTGTGGATACATATTTTTTCTCCTGATCTGTGTGTCCGGCGCCGAACGCAAATTTTGCATGCAATCCTACATTGACAGAGAGAAGAATAACTCTGTATTGTCATATGTTGCATATACATACATACCATATATAAGTATATGGTTGTACATACTAAATACACGCAATGCATTTGCCTAATTGAACATTCACATAGTTTGCGTTAGTCTCTTGCGCCGAAAGGTATTGTGCGCATTTGGTGTCTTTTTTTTTGTGGTTACGCAGTAAAAGTTTGGATAATGGTAAGTAAAATATAATAAAACGAAAATGAAATAAATATTTTTTAAATTATGTATATTAAAAATGTAACATAAGTGCTTTATTATTTAAAAATTACTTAATAACATAAAAAATAAATTTTAATATAAAATATTATAATATTTAAATAGTATTAATATTTATTTATAATACTAAGAAATAAAATTAAAAGTCTATTTGGCTTTTAATAACATTTCTTTATTATTTTTATTTAAATTATTAAAAATAAATATTAAACAAATAATTTTTTTAATTATTCCAGAATACAAATATGATTACAGGCGTCCTAATGGGATTGCTGGCTGGCAGCATTAATGTAAGTATTAAATGATTCAATTATTTGACTTAATACACACATTTTTTTTATAACTTTTTATTGGTATACATATGTATTTATTAATAAAATTTAATCATATTGGTATATTTTTTCACAGCCGCCCCTGCAACATCAGCATCAACAGCGTCATGAAGAAAATTGGAGACATCGGCAAGAAGAAAGTTGGCGACGTCGACAACAAGAAAAACGCCGACGTCAACAAGTAGAAAGACGCCGGCGTCAAGTAGAAGAAAATCGCCGACGTCGGCAACAAGAAAAACGCCAACGTCGACAAGAAGAAAAACGCCGTCGTGATGTGGAAGCAAATCGCCAACGTCAGCTAGAAGAAAATCGCCGGCGTCAGCAGCAAAAACAAGAGGAAGCAGCGAAAAATAATCAACATAACCAAACCAAAGAAAAGAAACAAGAGCCGGATTCAAGTACTGGATCTTTTAAACAAATGAAAAAAGAAAAAGTAGAAAAATAAATAAAAAACGTCATTGTTTTTTTTCTTTATGAATAAAAATTTAAATGTTAATATAAATATAAAAAATTAATTGAATAATTATTTAAAAAAAACATTCCGCTTTTATATTTTGCTTTAACTTATTTTATAAATTTAATATTTTACATGAATAAAAAACTTTAATAATAAAATAAAATCGAATTTTTTTGTAAAAAAATAGGCAAATTTTTAAAAAATGATTGTAAAAAAATTGTGTACACGATTTTTAAGATTTTTAGTTTTTTGCAAAGGAAATTTCTTCATCTTTATGGACATATTCATAGCAATTTTGAATACTCCCATGGAACAAATCTCCCTATTTCCATGCAGTTTTGGGAACAACAACAGTTTCTAATTTGTTTTGTTACATTTTGGCAACTATGGCAAAGCAAAACAAAGAAAAGAATTGCGGTTTATATTTTGATTTAAATGTAAGAATCGCATTATTTGTCTGCTGTACAAATTATCAGAAATAAATATGTATAATGAATACTTTATAAGTAAATAATAGAAAATTTTTATTTAATTTATTATTTAAATATGTATATAATTTATTATTTTCTTATATACAATAAAACAAAGTAAAATATCTTATTTATTAATTAAAGTTATAAATGTTTTAACTAAAATTTGAGTTAAAAGAAGTAATGTTTTAGATGCGCATAATTGCAAAAGTTTATTTTAACTTATTCTAGGAATCCCATTCATTTCAGGATTTCGGTTTCTTTCATTATCTTTTGTTTTAAATAACAATGCTTTAATTTTGTTGAAAAAAAAACCCTAATGGGTAAAATAAGTAAATAAAAATTTAAATATATTAAATTTTCTATTCTATTAAATTTATTATAATAATTTTAATAAAAAAATTCGAAAAACTAATCAACCCGTGTGAATAAAATAAAAAAATAAAACATTGAAAATATAAAATTTATTATAATAATAATTTTATTAAAATATATTCAAAAATCTGATTATTATAACTTACTTTCATACTAAATTAAACTATTTTTAATACTTTTTTAACTTGACTTCCAAACAATTTGCTTGGGAAAGAATTTGTGCAAAATTGGGAAAAAACTCACATTCCCATATGATTGAAATAAGGGAATCGAGAATATGGAACAAACTCACATTCCTATATTATTCAGAATAGTAAAATTGGGAATAGGTAACATATTGGTTCTTTTTTTCCATAAAAAGTTATTGAGACATACAATAAATGGATTTTGTTGATATTTTTTAATTTCTCATCTTAAACTTTTTTAAACAAATGTTTGAAAAGAAATAATAGTTTTCATATTTGATTAAATTTCCTGGGGTGAAGACAAATGTGAGCTTTCTTATTTTTTTTGCAATTGGACGCGTGTTTTATTGCCTTTTAAAGTTTCCATGTGCTTTTAGATCTTTATGATAGTTTTTTTTAAATTAATTTTCTTAAATAAGAAAATCGCATTTTCTGTTCAATTTTTAATTTACTCATTTATTTGCAAAAATACAATCATATTCATACTTGAAATATAGATGGCGCTGGCACTCCTGCCTTAAATTTACTCCGCATTTGGCGCTGTGAATGTGCAGGTTTTTTTTTCAAATAATTGGATTTTATGTAAAAAGTGGACAATTTTTAAAAAATAGATAAAATAAATTTTAAATAATCGTGCAC
The DNA here is from genome assembly GCF_002237135.1 of Teleopsis dalmanni. Lineage (NCBI taxonomy): Eukaryota > Metazoa > Arthropoda > Insecta > Diptera > Diopsidae > Teleopsis > Teleopsis dalmanni. The sequence goes on from NC_051846.1 coordinate 81,866,568, forward strand.
ACAACTACGATGTTTACGATTTTTAGCTTTTTGAAAAGAGAATTTTCTTATTTTCAGAAAATTACAATTAATTAAGTTAGCTAAAAAAATGCTATCTTTTTATCAATTTTTATGTTTGGGTCTCCTGTCGTCGTTGCTATCTTGACTCCGGTTTGTTTTTATCAAAACTTGCACTTATCATTGCCACATTGAAATGTTTTATAACAGGATTTACTATATAATTAATTTTAAAAAATATATATCGCTTCAACTCGTATATCCTGGCAATGGGCTTGTACGATAAATAAGATTAAATGTTATACTTCGAAATATAAGTGTGTAATTATTGTATTCCATAAAATCCGATTATAATTACATTTCACAATGAAGGGACCTTCATTTACGATAGTTGCACAATTAAAATTAAGTGTTTACATTACAACAACTTAGGGGTGAACAGTTAATCAATTAAGTGTTGCTTTGCTGGGCGCCAGTACATGCTGAAATTAATGGTAATGTATTTGAATATAATTTTGCAAGAACCGGTATATACATTAAGTGTCTTATTTCTTATATTCTAAAGTTTCAAAGTGCGTCATTTAGATTTCGTTTATCAATTGTTGTGTTCTTCTTAAGTAAACGTTTTTGGGATATTAAGGTCGTGTGCGAGTTAGGCTAAGTTGCGTTCTAAATGAGGGAAATTCTAAGTTGTGTCGATAATGTATTGATGTGTCGATACGTGTTGATAAATGGCAAAATGTGTGCAGTGCAAAAAATCCCAAAAAATCTCCCACTTGGTTTAGCATCAACTTAGCCTAACTCGCACACGACCTTAATACCTTTTTTTCGCATTACTACAGTTTTCTCTATGGCTTATGAGAATTAAATTACCTGGAGCTCTAAATCGTCAGATGTGCGTTTGCAGATACTTTTATAAGATTTTATATGTCACGATTTTCCTTCATTTCTTATATTATCATATAACGTCAAGTATATCAGGGAATGGTTAAAGTTAAGGTCTAAACCTTTTTCGCTATACAAGTGGTGATTGTTGTTTTATTGATTATAAAGAAACCTACTACATCAGAACCTTGGTATTCAATAAGTCAAATTCCCTGATGAAATAACACCATCTTTTTTTAATTTATATATTTATAGAGATCTTATTTTCGAATTAATCAATTTGAAATATTTAAAGCATTAAAATTTTTACCAAGAATATATTTGCTTTGTTTGTCACAGGCTTTATATTGGAAGTGTTATCTGTTATATTCTATTTTATTAAATTTATTCTAGCTGGTTTTCGTAGGTGTACGGATAGATAGAATAGGTTAACTCTACTTTACTTATCTGTTCCATGTTTTAATATTTAACTCCGTATTTATAAAAATTAACTGGTTTATAATAAATCCTTATCCTAATTTAAAATTATTCGCAACATAATACTTTTCTTACAAAATATTTAATTTTTATTCCTAACCTGGATGGACAACAAGAATACTTCTATTTTTTACAAATTCACATTTAACTGTTTATACTTTTTTAAAGTTAAATAATTAGCTCACAGCCTGCAGCTTTAGACATATTTCCAGGCTGATATTTAAGTCTGGTTTATATTTACTTATTAAACGCAATAAATTAAGTTTTTTGCTTTTAGAGTTATTTGATTCCAGTTCATACAATGTGGAGAGATTGACCAGCAAACTCTCATTTAACGATTTCTGTGGATTCAGATTAATTGCTCGCTCGTACAAGTTAATAGCATCTTTTAATTTTCCAGCGTAGAGTAAGCAAACTCCCATATTATTAAGTATCATTGTATTTCCCGATTCCAAATGCAGAGCTTTCTGAAAAATCGCAAATGCTTCAGGAAAATCGTTTTTAGCCAAAGTTATTAAGCCCTTATCCACGAGATCTCGCAAATCCGGTGCTGAATTGCTGAAGAAGAAATATAATTAAAATTGAAACTAATATATTAAAAACAAAAGCTAACATTTCACGTAGACGACGCGCTTCGGCAAATTTCTGTTCAGCACCAAAAATATCGCCTATTTGCAAGTAGATGCGCCCCCAAGCAGAAAACAAAGCTCGTCGCTCTTCTTTAGCCAATTCGGGACGATCAAGTATCATATCGCGTATGATATCATCTATTAAATTATATTTTTTCATCTGCAAAATAATAGACATATTAAATGAAAGGACTATTAGCGCGGCATAAATACTATAATGGCACAATTGATGAAAGAGTGCAGCACTCGAATTTCGCGTTTGTTCCAAAACTCCGCAGCAACTTCATTGTCCGTATGCTTATAATATTTACTTATATCATTGGTTATGACGAATAGTTCTGATAAACGATCCATGGCTTGCTGTGGATTACCAAGATATATAGGTAGTTCTGCTAGCAAAAGTCGAAAGGAAAAACATGCAATGGAACCTGTTTTTCCATTATGCATTTCAGGATAAAACTGTTGATATTGAAAAGTATAGAATACATGTTATTCAATTTCTTGAATATATTTTCATACCTCATAGTATACATCGGGTCTATTCAATTGATCAAATGGTTCTGCTTCCGCTTGTAACAATTCATACTCACCCAGCTTAGCAAGTAACGCTAAACGAGTAAACCAAAGTTGCAAAGAATGTGGCGAATGTTTCGCTGGTTGACCTGTACGCCCATAACCTTGACCATAAATTGTTAACAAACGTCCGGTTAGGTTTACTGCAGCTCTATAGCAACCAGCAGCAATGAGTGACCGTAAACCACGCTCATCTTGAGTAACATTGTTAACGCCGAGAATTTTACGTTGTGATAGTTCCACTTCTCCTAAATGTTTTAATACTGCATCAGCAATAATATCAGGCTTCAATGATAAAACACTGATTATAGTCGATTATAATATATACATTTTTTTTTATTTCAGTTACCAAGTCATTGGGTGAATGTATCCCAGGCATTGTAAGCATTGGTGGTATGCCAGGCTCAACAACTACTGGCGCCCAAAAATTGCGCACTTCATCTGAAACAGTGTCTGCTAATTCAGCTGGATTATGCACATATTCAGTTGGTTGAAAACCGCCGTTAAAAGTACTATCTGATATGTTCACAGCAGCAGAAGCTCCATTAGGCCTTGTATTCGATGCTGCCGTGTTTGTTGGCTGTTGCGTTGGTGCTCCTGCACTTTCTAAAGAATTTATAAATAAATAATGAATGATTAGTAATCATTTTGAATACCTTTATTTGCTAATTCATCGAAAAAACTTGGTGGATCATTTGCAAAATATTGGCTTAAACTGGGTCCTCCAGAATTTTTTTGTTCCATATTTTCACAACGGCAGAATCAAATTTTATTAATTTTGTTTACAGAAACACCAGAAAAATGAGCAAAATTTTCTGCCAATACAAACACAGCTGTTGTCGGTACACTAAGCGCTTTGAACGCCATCTGTTGTTAAAAGTAATCTTAAATGCGCTTAACAGAATTTATTTCAAAACAAATTGAAGTTTAATAATTAATATAATATCAACGTTATATTAAAAAATTATTGATTATAAAAAAATAAATTTTTAAATACATGATTAATACAATTTTTATGATACTATAATATATAATATATTATTTATGTTAATAATAAATTAAATAATTAAATTTATATTGGTTTCATTTTGGAAATTTATATGATAATTAAAATATATTATTATATAATATTAAATAAAAATTACTACACGCATTTATTGACCCAAAAATCTGTTTTGTTTATGAGTTATATGGATTTTTAATTTTAAATGTATAAAAATAAAATTAATTGATAAACATTATCACAACATTATTAAGTTGGAGAATTTTACACTGCGAACTAGAGATTTATAGTGTTCCCTTCATGGAATTAATAATCTTAAAGTCTATATATAGTCTTATATTTGTTATTATATCACACATTTCGATAATCATCCGATGATTTTCGATAATTTTTCGAAAGCTTTGCTTTCTTAACATAGGTTTTTGACCCATATACTTTATTGCTCATAACATGAACTGTTAGAGAGCCATCCTCCTTCTGGGTATAAATTTTCAGGTTGTACTTGTTATTTTGGTTGTGTAGCTCTTCTTAACATAATATTACGATATTTTCTCTTCAAATTTTATTACCTAACTATGAACAACCGAACTGCGGTTTTAGATAAGCACGTCTCTAAATATTGTATTGCATTATAAATTGACATTAGTTATATGAGAAACTAAAACTAATGGGGTGCCTAAAAAGTTTTGTCTAAAACATATTAGTAAGGGAGCTTTTATAAGTTTTATATGTTATTTATTTTTCGATATAACTCAATACATTACTCGGAGCAATAGTTTAATCCCTTCAACTGTTGTATCAATGCACTGTATTGCTTTATGACCCTTAAAATATTCATTCACCGGATATCCTCTCATCATTTGATTAGAATTTTTGCAGTCCCTCCAGTTGGCTTTTAATTTTGGATTCAAAAAATGCAGTCAAATCTAAAGAGTAAGGACGATGATCAACCAATTCGAACACAGTTGCAAAGGGACTGCCGCGTCCATTATCAAAATTAACTGCTTTTTAAGTCTTGACAAAAATTGCAAGCCGTATTATGTTTAGGAAGAATATAAAACGGATAGAAACGTTTCAGCGGAGAGGTAGAAATCTAAAGCAATTAGCACAAGAACATCGTTCATTTGAGAAGGTGTCACTCTTTAATTAGAGTAGAAAAGAATCAATATGACAAGATTATAAACTTGATTATGTTTCCAAGTTACCACGGATGAGATTAATTCCGTAAAGTAGATCCAAATAACCACACTGAAGGTAGAAGTCCAATGCATTTAGCATATGAATAGCATCCATTTGCGAAGCTACCACTCGAGTAGAAAGTAATTTAACTAGTAAGTCTATGAACTTGGTAATGTTTATAATTACAAACGATGACATGTCAACCTGGTCAGTAAGACAATAGATCACAAAGATTTTGAGTTTTTTCTAAGACAATAAGAAGCGATGTGACATGAGCTGGAGCACAGTTCCGTTTTTATTCACAGAGCCATGACCCTAAGAAAAGTTGTTATTGAACGAGTAAGTCTCATTGCATGCTTTGCTAATATGCACTGGTATGTTAACATCAATACCATAGTACTAAGTTGGTTTTAATTTTGTTCAAGTAGCTAACAATTTGGATCAGTTGAGTCTTGTAATCATACAGGAATCTTCATCTATCCAGTCTTTCATTTCCAACAGTAAAGCATAAAAAAGCTAAGCAGAGTTTTTTACTATCATAAAGAGAGAGAGAGAGAGAGAGAGATAGAGAGAGATAGAGAGAGAGAGATAGAGAGAGAGATAGAGAGAGAGATAGAGAGAGAGAGAGAGAGAGAGATAGATACAGATAGTGAGCGAGAGAGAGAAACAGAGAGAGAGGCAGAGAGAGAGAGAGAGAGAGAATTGAAGAACAAATATTGTATTATTAGGCTCTTTCAATTCTGAAAGCGTTTTCAATTAGTTTTGACACGAAGTTCTTAAAAATTAATTAGTAGAGGTCTATGAAAATCAAATCTTTCTTAATTTAATTTAGAAAAAAGAAAATGGTTAACTGATCTTTAGTAATGCAGAATTACTAAAAATATAATAAAGTATATATTTTTTAATCTAGCTGTAGGTCCCTTCTTGTGAAATAATTAAACGTTTAATATTTTTTATTATACTCTATATTTCGATTCTCCTTGAGAGGCATCATCAGGATTACGATCTATTATAAGTTAATATTATTAAAACTACATATACGTCATCCTTTGTTCCTTCGTCTATATAATAAAGTATGTAGCTTCGATTCAAGAATTGATTCCAAATATAATAAAATTAAAAATATAGAGGATCTTAAAAGATCAACAGAAAATAATAGATTAAATAGAAATTTTTTTTTTGGCGATATATAAAAAAAGCATTTTTTTTTGAAATTCTGTTTTATTTTAAACTAAATTATATTGCAATTTAATTATTATAATTTAAATCTATTTTTTCAATTTATTTAATTTAAAATAATTGAACTAAAGCTCCGTTTTACAACAATCTAAGCGCGTTTTGCCATTTTATGGACTTTTACGTTCTTGTTGATCTGTACATTTGAAATATGGGCTTCATCCTTTTCTCCTCACTGCTTCGAAGTACAATATTCGAATATATTCTGTTAGTGTTATTGAGCGTTGAAAATTGATTCTGGATAGTAACTCGGTGCGTTAAACATGCGTGGAAAACCACTGGGATCCATGTGATTGACAGGCAGCACAGACATTAAATCTCTGAAATTGTGTAAAGATATATGGATCAATAAGGCAAAAATTATATCTAATAGAATTTTTTTATGGTATAATTTATAAAATTTTAATTTTAAAAGATTATGATATCGAAGCAAATAATTAAAGTTAGTATTTAAATTTTCTATATTGATTCGCCCAGTAGTAAAATATGGCTGCAAGACATGGATATTAACTGAAACTGAAGCAAGCAAGATAGCAGTGTTTGAAAGGAAAATACTCAGAACAATTTTTGGTCCCGTGAAAGAAAACGGAATGTATCGCAAAAGATACAACCACAAGACTAACCACGGCTAGCTGAAGGTGATGTAATCAACCAATTTATGAAAAAGCAGCTATTAAGATGGGTTTGACATGGGAGAAGAATGTCGGATATGAGAGTACCGCTTAAGATTTATGAGAACGAAGTAGAAACCAGCAGAAGAAGAGAGAGACCAAGAAATCGATGAAAATACTGTCTGTAGCAGGACCTAGAAGAAATTAACATAAGAAATTGGAAAAAATGGTAAAAAACAGAGAAGACTGTTCTTAAACAGGTTTAGGTCCTACATGGACTGTATAGTCACGGATGATGATGATGGGTTAAGTTTTCTATAAGCAGCTAATCTTTAATGATGTGCTTTGGTCCTGCTAAACTTTTGGTAAATATTATGCGTCAAAACTGTGTCAAAACTGTCTTAATGGATACCCCTCTCAGATGAAAAACTTTTTCAGAAAAACTCTAATGAGAAAGACTGCAACGATTTCGTAAAAATTTAGATGTTTCTGATATAAAAGATGTGATTCTAATATATAGTTTTAAATAACTCGAAAGATTAAATCCATTAAATGAAACTGAGAATGTTCAATGGCTGATGAGATTCTACATTTGAGTTTTTCCATTCAGGCAAAAATTAAATAAACAAATTTAATTTAATTTAATTAATTTGTTTTTAAGTTTACTTAATTTTGATTATTTATTGTATTTAAGCTTTGATGAACACAAAATCTGGAATATTATTTTTTATTTTTATATTGTTTTTATTGTCGACGTGTTGAAATTTTTTTGACTACTTGTTCAGGGTATGTCGTTAATATCTGTAATAACATCCGCTAAATGTTACTCGAGATATATTGTTCACTAAAGTCTAAAAACACAAAATAATAGTTAATTGAATTACATTAAGACCGAAAAGTTTTCGGAAATTCTCATTTAAAATTCGCGCGCTGTATATTTTTCGATATTTTAAGTTTATGTAGTTTGGCAGCAACTGACCTTAATTACTATGCCAAAAATGAGCGCGATCTGTCAGACAGTTCGTTTACGGCAGCTGTTGAAACCAGTTCACCTCAGTAGGGCGTTGCGAAAAAAACAATGGAAAAAAATATTGAACAAAGAGTTTGCATCAAATTTTGTGTTTCGAACGAAATTTCGTGTGCAGAATCGTTGCGAATGCTACAAAAGGCTTATGGGGAATCAGTTTTATCGAAAACTCAAGTTTATGAGTGGTACAAAGCCTTCCAGGACGGTCGTACGACCGTCGAAGACATTTCGCAACGCACTACTGAGGTGAACTGGTTTCAACAGCTGCCGTAAACGAACTGTCTGACAGATCGAGCTCATTTTTGGCATAGTAATTAAGGACAGTGCTGCCAAACTACATAAACTTAAAATATCGAAAAATATACAGCGCGCGAATTTTAAATGAGAATTTCCGAAAACTTTTCAGTCTTAATGTATTATAAATTAATAATTATAAATTTCTCGACTTCCTGGCAGTCTTAAAAAATTATTTATGAATAATTAAACACAAGAAATAATTCCAAGACCACTGATGATGGGTATTTGGCAATACTCGAAATTTCAATTAATTAAAATAATATAATTTTTGTTGTTGTAACTCACTACTGTTTGACACCTCTCAATTATTATAAATTGTAATACTTAATGCATAATGTATAAAATGGATGATTAGTGCCCATTCAAGAGAGTTTTTAGTGTATTTCCTATTAAATAAATTCCATTATATTAAGAAAGTGGTTTTAACAGGGGATTCAATATATGTTATAGATATTTTATATAAGGTTATATAAGGTTTTCTTTCTATAGTTATTTTGTATATTTGTCGATTTGATATGTTTGGATTCATAAAAAACTGATTTGATCTTCTAAAAGACACGTAGACAGAATTAACGACAAACACGAACTTACATACAGTTGGATATTCCTGCGTAATCTATTGTTTTGATACTGATCAGGGGTACTGACCATATTTTGTGTATGGTATCAAAACTTTACTTGAATTCAGTAAAAAGATTTTAATAAACTAACATCCAGGATAGAGGCCATCGATAATATCAACACACCTACTACTCCTGCTACTCCTACCTATAGTAGAAAGCATCCTAATTATTATTATATTATTATTATTATTTTTAAAGATAAAAGTAGTGAAAAGTAGTGAACTACAACAACATAAATTCTTTTTTATATTATTTTAATTAATTGAATTTTTGACTGACCACATAGCTATTTTTAATATTGTAATTCCGTACGGCTTACAAACCCTTCTATAAATATATACGTATTATATGAATATAATAAATGCAGAAATATAATAATATTCTTTTATTTCAAAGTCTAAAAGACCTTCTAAAAAATTCTTCATTAATAAAAACTGAGATTGAAACAACCTATTAAAAAAATAACCCGTTTATAAAAAGTGGTGTGGAATGGTATACATATACACACTATATATAGATATTTTTAAAATTCATTACAGACATGTTAGACTCCAATATCCTGGTTGAAAAGGGAGTATACTAAACGTGATTAGATGCTTAATTGCGAACACGTACATTTTTAATGGAGGTAGCCGTCATATATTGGTCATATATTGCTAGACGTGCAAACTATATAGGACAAGATTTTTGCCAAATAAACCACCTTGCCGAACCACTTGCTGAATGGTGGCATGAGTGTTTTCAGAAGATTTTTACGATGCTGCGACTAAAGATTCAATTTAATATTCTGTAAAGTCACATATGAGCGTCCGACATTTAAAGAAATCTGCATATGAACCACGCACGACTTGTGGTCCACATGTTAGGCATGCGTGCGTTTCGGTGCGTTCATGGCAATAAGTTGCTCGAATAGTTTCTTCTAATGTAGGCGACTCCATGTCTAAAAATATTACAGTCTTTGAAAGTGAAACGCATGAAACATCAATGAAATGCAAAAACTGCACATAAAATATGCTCAAGTGCCCCTAAGGAAATTAAGAAGAAACCTCGACGCTTCGCACTTGTGGTATAAAAAAATGGTGCAAGTGCATGTGTGCCTGTTATGGTCAGATCTAATCGATTTTAATGCCAATTTCAATTGGAAACAATGAATTTTCGAATTTTTGAGTTTTTTCCCTGCATATGTGTAGTTCACGTCGTCTTCGCTATGATTTATTTTATGACTTATGAGGAACTTTGAATTTTTTTGTAAATACTTTACGCGCCAAAGTGGCTTCCCGTGGTTATAAAGTGAATTCTTCCCGCCCTAGTATTAACGACTTATATTTGTTTATTTTGAGCGCATTTCTTAAACTGAAGCCGTTAGTAATTTTACTTTTTATAGCACATAAAAGAAATATGAGCTCCTCAAGATTTACTAGATTTCCGAGAGTGGAGTTATTGTTCATTTCGTGTCGAAACGATTGTTTATTGAACACTTCTTCCACTTAATTTTAATAATCAATAAATTTGGTAGTTTGCGTTTATTATACGCAACTATTATAGCAGCAGAGAATAAATAAACTTACGGCCTTTGTTGGGGCGTTCGGTCGCGTTGTCTTCGATTTTTGAACCAATTCGACACTTGCGTTAGCGTCAGCCCAGTTTTCTTCGCTAAAGTCTTTTTCTCGTCTGGTGTAGGATAACGGTTGGTTTGATAGCAATCCTTTAAAGCATTTCTACTTCTCTCCTTGAAGCAATATACTGTTTCTTCGCCATCCCAAATCGTTTTCGGTAGCGGATATTTCTTACGTAGACGATATTTATCAACTGCACCCAGCGGACGTCCACGTACTTTTTCTGCTTCTTTATAGTGTGCCTTAAACCATAGATTTTGTAAATCAGTATGGTGTTTCACAGAGAAGCAGTGTGTTTCGAGAAGACTATATAGATCACTGAAGTGTCCACGATGGTAAGCCACGATAGCACGTGCGCGCAGCACACTTTCGTTCGTTTTGAATAGCTCACTTGGTGGCAAACTGCTGAGGAATGAGGTAAGTTTCTCAATATCACCTTTCTGCTGCAGGGCTTCACACATACATTGTATCTGAGTTAAAGAAAAAAACAATTTAAAATTTTTTTCAATTTATTTACCAATTATTCGTATATGTACATTTTGTACCTGATCTGTTGTGAATTGCAAAAATTTTCTATCTACATGGAAGTTTCCATTGACAGTATGATTTGCTGATAAATTTGGATATAATGGACCACTGCTGTTAAGGGCCTGGCCTGCCGCTTGGTTTAAGCCATGCAACGATTCATTGCAACCAAGGTTTTTGGTATTGCCATTTAGATCACTGAGACTATTTTCAAATATCACGCCATTTAGCGTGGGGTAAATGGGTGAAGTAGTGGATGTTGACGGTGAAGATTTTTCATAGTCACTGGTTATGTCTTGAAATCGCCGTTCAATGTCTTTCTCTGACGCATACGGTGAGAATTTGTCAATATGCAATACGGTTTTGCATGAAATATTGCCACGATAACCTAAAAATAAATTGAATCATTTTTAATTTTTATACTTAAGCATTATTTTTATATATGAAAAGCTGGTTCATGTATGTAAATTATAGAAAAGGTTACATTATTCTAACTTTCTGCTAACTAGCCAATATTGTGATGACTGCATGCATGACTAATGAGTAATTCGTAATACCCTAAAAAAATTTTAATAAATAAATCGGTTTCCTGATACTTCAGACATATCGAATGTAAGAAACATTTTTTTTTAATTTTTTTAATAAATTAAAATTACATTTTTTGTTTGAAATATTATTCTTAAAGTATTTGTTAAGCTAAGCTCTTTACTTTTATTTTATAGAATTACAGAAATTGTTTAACAATAATTGAGGACTGATGTTTGGACTGATTGAGGACTGTTGTTTGTTTATAAAATAATGATCAGAATTTTTATTAAATATTTTAATCAATATAAATATAAAAAATTATGAGTTCGATGAATTGTTTCTCAGAATATTTGTGTAATTGTATATAAATATAAAAGGTGTAGATGTTCTTTATATTGTTTCAATATAAAATAAATACATATATAACATATATATTATTGAAATAATAAACAACGGGTATATTAAGTTGATCAATATGTTTGTAATCTAATAGAGAAAACATGTTAAATCAAATGCGATTAAATAATAAAAGTTGGGATGGATTGGATTAATTTGCCTAACTATAAACCACACATAAGACCTATTGTTCCCTATTGGTTACAATAGCAGATACCGTTAAACCCCTCTTTGAAGATCTTGTAGTAGGTATTTTTGACAATTTGAGAAGTGCTAAGAGCTCTATTTATCACCAAGTATTTTGCAATGATTTTTTAAACCATGTTTTTTTCTCATGCCATTGGCTTATGTTATCCGTAAGAGGTGTGAGTAAATTTATTTCCATACAATTTAGTTAACTTCTGACATAGTTCCTACTGGAAACTTGACTAGAGCAACACTATTATTATCCAATCTCGATTACATGTCCACAAATTAAATGAAGGGTTTCGTTGTACAAACGCAATCAAATACCGACTATATGATTATTCTCTTGTTTAGGTATTCGATATGTTGATAATCATTCTGCGCAGCGTTTATGGTAATGTTAATCGAGAGATTGAGATACTGATCTGCCGCCGAGGACAATCAAATATCTTGGTCCAGCTCAAAAGTTAATGCAAATATTTACCGAAAGATTGAGAAACTGTTATGAAGTCGAGGACTATCAAATATCGTAGTGAGAGAGAGAGAGAGAAAGTGTGATAGAGAGATAGAGAGAGAGAGAGAAAGTGTGATAGAGAGATAGAGAGAGAGAGAGAGAGAGAGAGATAGAGAGAGAGAGAGAAACAGAAGTTCAATAAGAATCTGCACTGACACATAAGATATGTTACATTAACATACATTAGCTGTGAGACTGTGTTCTAATACACAGAGATTCTAGATTCTTCAGTTTATATTAGTGAAACGTGTGATACGTTTGTCAGTGGGCTTTTTTTAAATGCGGCTTCTATGAACATTCAAAACGAATTCGTAAAAATATAATTATTTTTTAATATATTTTTTCAATTTTAAGTTACACATTTGACGGTCAGAAAAGGTGCAGATCAGTTGGGCCATTCGATGTATTATATATAATGTATAAAATATCTTTGCCGTAATATCTTTGAAATTTTGTATAATAGCAGAAGTGGACTGAATATACATAATTAATTAAAAATTGAGGTCTTAATAATGATTTAATTCAGTGTATGAAACTGATATATAAATTTACATGGCTCATATACTCAATATATCTATACCTCCGTATATTTTTATATAAACATTTTTATTAGATAATCATATTATTAAAACTTTCAATAATAGTAAAATTTAACTTTAAGGCAAGTATTCCAATGATTTTTCAATATTTGTAAACCTTTCCTATGGTTTCCATCGATGTGTTAATCCCTTTCTCAATCGAACCAGATCTCTTTCTTAGGGTTTATTTAGCCTTTATTTTGATAACAAGAGTATTCAATACCGTAATAGTTTGTTAATGGTTATTATACCTAGTATATTAATACATAATTATTGGCGATAATAACCGAAAGAAGACGTGATATACCTGCTAACCCTCACTCGTTAGAATTGGTTTCTCTTTACAACTATAGTAGAAGAAAGCTGAAGTTGTTGATAATATGATAATATTATTAAAATGTAATATGTAAACATGCCGCGATTGACCATCCCAGCAAAACGGATTCGTTTGTAGATATAGATTAAGGGCTCTGCTTGGAAGCAAATTAGGCTATTAGTAATATTTACTGTGATAGTTATTTTTTGATCTGAACTGGTGCGTCTTTACAACTACAGTAGAACGGAGCAGAGAGTTTTGGTAATCTGACGGGTCAACAAGATAAGTTTGTTAAAAACTATAAAATGTGGGATCTGCTTGCAAACAGTTAAGATTTCTAGTCATATTTTTGATTTGGACTACGATGGGGATATTATAGCGAGAGCTTCTATCCTCAGCCGATATTAGAAAATCCTCAATGAATGACATTTTACGTTTCCAGGGGTTGAGTGTATTCCATTGTCAGATTGTAGCACAAAAAACCTACAACGGTTCTACTGTTTTCCTATGTTGGGAGCTAGTATTATTCTATTATTCTAAATAATGACTGGCAAGGAGCTGCTTTTAAGCTTATTATAATGTTATTAATAAACAATGTTTTTAATAACATTGTATATTGATAATGTTACTGTACATTACTATAATAAAAATAAAAATTTTTTCAAAAATTCCATAAATAAATTATGTTTTTCAAGTTGGGGAAATCCATATTTACATTAACTAAAACCAGTGTTATCTACATGTAGAATTTAAACGAACGCTATTAATCATATTGATATATATCACCAATTTTCAAACAACATATGATTTAATAAGAGTTGAATTTGAGTAAATTGCCATATTTTATAAAATAGGTCTGTTACACTTATATTATGACCCGCAATATTTAGCAAATTAGAGCTAAAAAAAATTTTAAGTTCAAAATGCTTTCTGATATAACAATCGTAATTACAAATAAGCCTATCTCTATAACATTTCCGAAATACTTTAAAATCCGACAACATTAAGTATATTAAACTTATTTCTAAACACATCACCTTGCCTAGAAACCCTCATTTGAATCCTTTATTCGATTTGGGTCATTTGTAACTGCTGATAATATCATCGATTAAGAAAACCGTAGGCAGTTGCTGAAATCCAACGAGTGTCTTTATATAAAGTTTTGAACCATATCCTTTGAACTACTGCTGCACAAGATGATAGTGTAATCAATATTCTTATATGGATTCGAATTTTGGGTGCGTAACAAAAAGTTATAGTCTGTTAAGCCTTTTAACCAAGTGATTGCTCTGCAAGACTATGTTATCACCAACATTCCTATATAGATTCGAAATTTGGGTGCTCCGCAAAGAGTTATTATCGGTAGGCAAGCCTGTTTAACCATAACATTGAAGCTACTAATGTACAAGACAAAGACCTTATCAATACTCTCGAATAGATTCGAAATTTAGGTGCTTACAAAGAGCTGTTATTACTTGGCAATCCTTTTTAACCATAACATCTGAGCTACTGATGTACAAGATTAAGATTAAGGGTTTGATTGCTCAACGAAAAGCACTCGAATTTGTTAGTTGCATTCGAAAGAAAACAAAAATTGTGGACTTCATATGTGGGGAAGTAGCGAAGGAATAATCGCGAACTATTCGCAATCTAACTTAGATCAGATATAGTGATAAAAAGAATGTTGGATAAACTTTGTTGTTTTAGGCACTCAGTTCATTCAAAATGAATTCGGAAACCCTTTTATGGTAGTTTGAATGGTACACAGCGGAAGGATAGATTATGAAGCGGTGTCAAATTGAATAACATTGACTTGTAGTTGGGATGGATTGAAGACCAGAAATCGGTTAAATACGGATTCTGATAATGAAAAATTTACAGAAGACATAAATTTTTTTTAATCAAAGAAAGGAATTTATTGCAATAATTTTTATTGTAATTTATTACTACTTAAGAATCAAAAGTTTTTAGTGAATTATGTTAAAATTATAATCATTAGTTTATAATGGTGCTTACTTTGTGGACTAAGTAATAAAAGTTTAATGGGAGGCAGGATAAAGTAATAATCTGTAGTTATTTGTAATATAGTCCATCCTATTTAAAATAAATTCAGTTAGAATTAAGAACTTAGTCCATGCTATCAGTCTGTATGTATAATATATTGTTAAGTATCTTCCAAAAACTGTTAGAGAATTTTCCTGGCATTGCTATCTTTCAGCATCTATAATGTTTTCCTACGTATCTTCCAAAAACAGTTAGAGAATTTTGTTCGTACAATAGAATAAAAAGTATCTACCTGAAATAGAATAATAATTAAATACCTGTTGCATTTGGTAAAAATAAAGATCCATAAGAAATGGGTGAGTGCATGTTTTCCTGATGATAAGCGGAATTATCCGAAGTACCGCCGGAGCTTGTAGAATCTAAATCACCACCGTTAATGGATGATGATAGAATTGCATTCATATTCCTTTCAAACATTTATGATAATTTTTGTGTCACATGGAAAATTGCCATAAAACTAATAAACTATTCTTTTGTTTATTTATTTAAGTTTGCTTAAGCACAGAAGGCGGCATATCTTAAATATTTTTGTACTGCTCGTAAAATTTTTTGCAACTTTCAATCATAAAATTTTTCACACAATAAAACTCAACTTTATTGCAAAATTTTTTTTTTTATTATGCAATAAATTAGGACATTTTAAGCAATTAATTTTTAATGAGAAAAATAAATTTAAACACTTTTTAGCGCGTAAACTCCACAGATATTTGATCTTCAATTTCGATTTTACACAAAACCCTAACCGAACGTGTTGACAGCGAACTAAGAACTGAAGTTGCAAATCAGAAACGTTTTCAACGGAACAGCAAAAGAAAATGCAAGCACAACAACAACAATAACAACAATGCGCACCTTGAACAGCTCCGAGGGCTGCAGTGTTCAGTTCAGTTGTGTGAGTGTGTGAGTGTGTGTTGTGTTGTGCGGTGTTGAGCGGTGCTGAGCTCTATGTGTGTATACGAAACGAGGTGAATATGAAACAATGTTAAGTGGCTGGCGTGTGGGGTAGTTAAGTGCTTGTGTGCAATCCTGCACAGGAGGGCGTTACCATTTCTAAGGACGCCATTTTTTATGTTTAGATTAAATGTCTAATAAGCAATTTAAATGTTCTGCTTTGGTATTAAATTCCTATTGTACATTAAATATTGTTTTGTCTAAAATAGATGCACCTGCATATACTCGCATATTTAAGGCCTTGACCTAATTTCAGAGAATTTTTATATATATTTATATGAGATCTATACGTTTAGTCGAGAGCAGAATTTACATTTTTTTAGAAGTGAGTGGTGTAGTGATTCAATGTTTGCAACATGAGCCCGGAGCACCACAGATATTGCAATAGCGCAGAACCTTCCAGCTTGCATTCAATTACTGCGCTTGTTCGAATTCTTTGCAGTTTGTCTTTCGATTTGATTTTGATTTGATTTGCAAATGTCATTCACGATATCAAATTTTCAAAATTCCTCGAAAGTCAGTTTTGCACAATTTTCTACATTCATAATATTGGATTTTTTGTTATATTTGCATAACGTCTTTGTTCTATTCAAACTCCTAATTTACTCTAATGAATCGCTCACAATAGCCAAAATATTTTCTACTTTCAATATTTTTATAAAATCGTTAAGAACATTTATTTATGAAATACAATAACAAAATGTAGATAGAAATATGTAAACCATGAAGGTACATATATAGAAATAAATATATTAGTTTCATATTAAATAGGGAAAGTACTTTCATATCAATGATTTATCCATTTTAAGCAAAACTATCAAAATTTCTAATAATTGATTATAAGTGGAAAAAACTTACGCATTCCTACACTTATACTCAATCCTTTGAAACTCCTTTATGAAAACATTTGCAATAAATAATTGTAATCGGTATCATAATCATTTCTCTTATGACTGGTGCCGGATTTGGGATTATCAGAATCCAGAAAAAGATGACTATGTCACCCACTATCTACTACCGAGACCTATGAGCGGTGAAAAATGTATCGAATTACTCGCAGCAGCTCCGTTGGTTATTGGGTATTGCCTTACATTATCTATTATATCTCCAAAGTTTACTATTTACGTGTAGTAATAAAAGTATTAAATAAGCTTTATGATTTTAATGAGATTAGAAGTAAAAAGATAATAGAATATCAATTTTTGATTTATATTTGGTGTCCAAGTCAAGGTATACGTTGACGTGATCATCAACTTTTTAAGTTAACAGTTAATACACCTAGGCTATATTGGTTTATTGTGATACTATATAATCACAGTAGTTCTGCCGCTTTTGTTGAAACACTGATGTAACCAACTGTGTTAGCTTTGCTATATAAATGCTGGAAGCACATCAAATATGCTCCAGTGAAGAATGACAATGTTATCCTTATTATTGACTGGTTAGAAAAACAGAAGTTGTTTGATGGTTTCCTCTTCTATATCAGAGTTTATTCTTCATTACCAGATTCAATTGATGTAATACCTACTTTTTAAATTTCCATACTATCTAATTATACAAAGAAAAGTAGGTGAAATTAGATTAGAGTGTCAGCTTTGTGCATTCAAGCTGATTAACATAATGTTTGTTTTGAAGAGTCACCTTAAAGAGAGAAGTCCCAAACATCTAGTGCAGAAATATTGTTCCTTGTAGAAGTCGCAACTCCCCAATACAAGTGCAAGGAAACTGACCTGAAAAGTCTATAAACTTGGCGATTTTACTTACTTTAAAAGATGACAACTCTTTGAGGTTTGTTAGAAAAGAGGTTCTAAAGATTTTGAATAATAACCCAAGATTCCGGTAATAATAACCCAAGTAATGTGGTTATCGCTCTAGTTATATAACTTTCTACTATATGTACTATAAGTGATACAAGTAGTACACATATTATTTGGCCTGCTTATCGGAAAGGAACAGAGCAATCAATTGGTTTTGCTTGGCTCTCATTGTTTAATCCATATCCCGTACCTTCAGGACACTCCTTACCTAGCAGATACCATACCACAGGATATGGGTCCCCTGAAATCACTACTTCTAAGGAGAAAGAGTAAATAGAATATGAAAGTTTTAGCTTCTCAAGCAATTAGAAGCTGTATAGCATTGCGTATACTCCTTAGGATCTAACAGACCATTATTCTGTGTGCAATTTGGATAAACAATTTCTTTTCACATACAAATTATTTCTCTGAACAAATAATTGAGCAAGTAACTAAAGCAAATAGAAGATGGTTTCAATCTGTTCATTAAATCAGAAACTGAAAATTGGTTTAGGTTCAATTAAAATAAATCTGATTTGTCAAAACCTTAACAGAATTAGAATTTAGTTAATTAATTGAATATAAAAATTTGGTAAAATACAAAGGCTTTTTCGTTACCATTTTAAAATACTTAAATTTAAATTTTATTCCATTAAATTTTATATATTTATTCCTCTTTCCACTGATACTTACTTATGGTAGCACCAAAAAAAATTTACTTTCCAGTGATACTTACTCATGGTAGTACCTACCTATGAGTCATTCTTTAACAAATGAGACGAATTTTGGCAAAAAATGACCTTATCTCGTCCGCTTTGAGTGGGTTATGAGCTCCTTTCATAAAATAAGAAGACCCATATGTTGGGTAACGGTTTTGAAATTATAGCCTTTAGTTTAGATCATATATTTAGAGTTTAGATCATATATTCGTAGTACTAAGTTTTGTAGCAATAGCTAAAAAAATGAAAAACCACTACAAATTATAAAAGTATATAAAAAAAGCTCATTCTATACTATTTCATTTCTTTCTATAAATTAAATTTCTGTGTAAATAAAATTCTGTTAAATAAATTAGTTCTGTTTAACTTATAAAAACAGTTATATAATTAACCTTCAAGTTTCATTTATACATAAGTCACAGCTACCAAATTTTCCAAATGTTATTTTAGGCGTTTTCAACTCTTGGAACCCGTGCCGTGAACTCGTGATGTAGGTTATAATAATGTAATAAATTTAGTTCACATTTAACAATCTAGTCAATCTAGACCATTGGAGAAATTTCCACACTAAGTGCATCATACCGTCTTTTTTTCCTCTTCAGCTTCTAATTTCGAATTGACAAAGTGGAGTCCTATAAAAAGATTTTTACTTCTTCATAACTTCTGGAACTTGATGATAAATAGTAATCCATTTCGTGGTCACTGTTTCTGTAAAATATGCAAAACTTACTATAATCCAAGGCAGCATACATTTAGTTTAATTCTTGCCAATTTACACTATAGATAGTTTAATAACCGATGAATAATCAATAAAATAATGGAAAGTTACTACAAAATGTTGATAATTTTACGCATCGAATTAAGGGTTTTTTGCATTTATGGCAGTAAGAGTCCACAAGTAACTATTAAAAGACTATTGCATAAACAAAATATCACTATATGGTGTTGCATTAGTTTCAAGATGTGATAGGCCTGTACTTTATTGAAAGTGACACACGCCTTTAATTCTGATCAATACAGTCTTATGACCACCAATTTTTATTTGTGCAAAATTGAAAATAAAGATGAGGAATTTATGTGGTTTCAAGAGAATGGAGCTACAAGTCACATAACATGCCTTGTTTAGATTTTTTTGGTGGAAAAATTTCTGGGATATTTAAGCTCATGTTTCAGTGTTATGAATTTTCCACCGATTTGTCACCACTAGTTTTTTTTGTGGACTCTTATTTATGTGGTCAAATCTCAAACTCTTGATTATTTGAAATCGATCATTCAAAGCAAGGTATGCCCATCAATGTGTCCAGAAGTCATCAACAATTATCTCAAACGGATCCAGTACTGTAAGGTGTGTTCTGTAGAATATTTAAATGCTATTCATATATAATGGTAAGGTCCGGACAATAATCTGTAATACAAATTATATTAAATGTGTAAGAAGTAAGTATTTATGTAAAAACCTGAATGATCTGAATGAATAATGTGAAGTAGTAAACTCTTCGATGCAATTATTAATATACGTCATAAATTGTTCTGCAAATGGTTTATCAACGAAAATATAAATTTAAATATGATGTACTCGATTCTGTTTCGGAAATTTTGTTGCCAAAGATGTAGCTCACTAGATTCACCCAGTGATTAAAAAAATCGATGAGAATTTGCAACTGGTGAAATAATACTCAAGCTGTCAGAAGTTAGTGGATGCACCAAACATCAACCTCATAATAGTTTGGACTCATTTAAAAAGAGCAGTATGAATTAAAGGAAACAATTTTGATTGACTGTCTTTGGAAGAGAATTGTTGCCGGTAAATTAAATACGAGAATACCCACGCAACTTATCATGGTAAAGATTATCCACAAGTGACTTCAAAGCCAGATTTGACGGCAAACAAGGCTATTCTGAGTGTTTAGTGGGGTTGGAAAAGGATTGTCTATTACCAGGTGTCAGAGGAAAGTTTGAAAGGAAAACACATATATTTTCGTATTAATATCGATTAATAATCATTTAATAATATAATAATACTAATATTATTAATATTAATATTCATTTAATAAATTTAATTCATATGTAAAAACCAACATTAAAGTTTTTTAATAATTTTGATTATTCAAAAATGTTTCAAAATTTTCTCAATAAAAAGTTTTATAAAACATGAAACCAACCAACTTTTTACAATTCTCATTATATTTAATTATATGCATATATAATAAGGAAATCAATTAAAGAGGTGATATATATCTTTAATATAAAATTGTTAAATTTGGAAATGTTCGATTTCGCTGAACGTTTTGGTTAAGAACTAGTTCATTCCTTGTTTTATTATAAAAATTTTATCAGCAATTGCAATTAGAATTATAATTAATTGGGCTGTTCATCATCTAAGCGTTAATATTAGAATCAGTGTTGCTAAATCAGAGAGCTTTCTGAAATTTTTTGACCTAATTCGAATCTTTATTAGAATCAAAAACTTGAGCCTTATGGTAGTAGACTGTAGGGTAGTGAAAGTAAAGCACCTAAAAGGGTTTGTTAGTATGTTATCGTACTAATAAATGAAAGTACGTTAACACTTCTTGCATCTCAATTGATTTTTTGTTTTAATTATTATTTGTTTCGGTCTCTGCAAAACTGCATTAAAGCTCAGTTAGATGGTACGTAACGTAAGAAATTAATTCAAAGCGAAATGCACAACCAACCAAACCAAACTTGTTTGTTTGATAGAAACGAAATAAACAAAGTACACTGCTTTTGTTTACTTCGTTCCTACCAAATACGCAGATTTGGTTGGTTGTGCATTTCGCTTCGAATTAATTTCTTACGTTACCCATCGTCTAACTGAGCCTTTAGTGTTAAAAAATTGGCAGATCAGGGATTCATTTAATATCACTTGGTTAAGTTTTTCGCCGATAAACCACAAAAGTGATATACCGATGAAATTTTGTAAGATTAATATATGTTTCGGTCTCAGGGAAACTTTCTTAATGTTAAAAAATTGGCCGATCGAGGATTCACTTGGCTAAGTATTTCTCCAATAATAAACTTCTGATAAACCACAGAAGTTCTATATCGATGGAATTATGTAAAATTACCTAAAAAATGACAAATATGAATAACCAATAATGGCCAGTATATACTTAATTAAAATTGATTTTCAATAAGGAATATTTTTGTTTTAAATAAAAATAAACGGTGGGAACTTTTTATATCATCCAATTTTTGAAATACATGACTTTTCTATTTTAAGAGAAACTAAGATGCACAAATATCTTAAAGTATATATCTATCTTATACCTTTGCTATTCGTTAATTATTTTGTGTACATAAGAATTATGTCATTTTTGAGATAATAAGCAAATTGAGTTACACGACAATGAAGCTGAAGTGACGATTGTGAGCCGTAGGAATTCGCTTGCACTAGATTAACAAAGGCAACAGCCAACATAGAACGAACAATTGCAACATGAGTTCTCAAAGAGTGACAATGTTGCTTGTTGTTGTCTCCAGCATCAAATTTCAATTAAACATTTTTCCTGACGAATTAAAAATGCTAAGCGAAACGAATTTTCAGCTGAAATCCTGGGAAGATTGAAGTGTTGCTGACAAATTTCGAAGGTGATAATTACGAGGCTACATGCCTGGAATGTGTATCTATTTGTATATTTGTTTTACGGGTGTTTAAAAGGAAGACGAAAAAATTAATCTTAAAAAGATTGTATAAAATCCTTAAAAAACTATATTTAAGATTAGGGCATGTATGTATTTACGAGTATCCTGCCGTTTTTTCAATATAAAGTAAGGCAACGAGAGAGCAGCTATTCGAAATTTAATAGACATTTTCCTAATGTGATGTTGTCAGGTTGTTATGGTACTTATTGTGGTTCAATTGCATCACACCTTCCACGAAAATAAAAACAAAAATAAAAATACCAGAAAAAAGTATTACACAGAATTATATAATCCAGTAAATGGTAGCAAAAATAAACAAAGAAGCGACACACTTAAGAGATTATAGAAGGATTTAAAGTTGAGTTTTTTTATGCGTGGAAAAGTCCTATTCAGGTGCTCTTTTTTTGACTAATTTACTATTAAAGGAAAGATTTTAGTGATTTAATGGTAGAGGGATGACATTTTAAAATAACAAATACTATATACATGATTGTATATATTTAAAGTACAAGGGTTAATCAAAATCTATTCAACCGGAATGTAATAGCATTCGTATCCATTGGTAACACCCTGACTCTCTGTTGCAACTGTTTATTTATTAAAATGGATAATTGGATGCGTGTACCGGATTACTGCTTTTATTAACTTCTTACTTAAAAGAGTGCAGAGGACAAATTGACCACAAAGACGGTATATAAATAAAAAGGATTAAGTAGAATATTTTTATTATTCTTTGTATTTGTTAAATAAGTCTAACGAAATTATAACACAGAAATATATTTTTACCTTTTATGAATGGCAGGAAATAAATCAATTTTCATTTAAAAATTTTATATAAAAGAACTAAAGTACTTCTACTAATATAAACGATTTAA
This sequence comes from Teleopsis dalmanni, assembly GCF_002237135.1. NCBI lineage: Eukaryota > Metazoa > Arthropoda > Insecta > Diptera > Diopsidae > Teleopsis > Teleopsis dalmanni. The sequence continues at coordinate 81,889,832 of NC_051846.1, forward strand.
CATAGATAGATATGAATTACAAAACTTCCTTTATCATATAAGATATATGGTAAGGCTAAGTTAATTTGGCTGGACGTAACTCACGAATAGACCAATTTGTTCTTTATATAGATTTTGTAAAAGAAACTTTTGCGAATTTAAGTAGGTCTTGAAGTTATATTTTCAAAACAACAACCAAACGTTTTTTAATGTTAATTTTTTTTTGTTGAAAGTCACTATTTAAAAGTTAGAAAGGTTCGAATAGAAATGAAAAAACAGCAACAAAAAGTTTTAGTTAATTTATTGAAGTTTGGCTGAACATACAACGCTGTTTCGAGTATTACCAAGTACTCATCATCTATTTACTCATCATATATTTAATTTATAGTCTGTAAATAATTTGATGGACTTTAAGTGGCCGGCTTAGAACTTATGCCTGTTAAATTAGAAGTGATGACTTGTCGTGCTTTTCCACAAGTAGCCAAGCCAAAAAACTGAACGTTTTTCAAAGCATGGTTTTAGATCAGATATTTGAGAGATTTGAACCCAGCCAGTAGGTGCTTTAATTCTAACACAAATGCACCGCGTTACTAGTGTGGTATTAATAGAATATTTATACTGTATATTTATACTGAATATTTATGCTAATACATCCAAACTTATTAACATTAACAATTTACAATAAGTTTTTTGATAATTACCGGGCATTTGTTTATTTGTGTTAAATATTTTAATTATATTTTAATTTTCATAAAAAATATTTACATTATATATTATATTAAAAATAATAACAAAAAATAATAATGTAATATTATTATTACAGATATTTCGGTCTACTTCGTAGATCATCTTCAGTGTACAAATTTATTATTAACAATTTATTTTTAAAAATTAATATTTTTTTTCATATGACATGAAATTTATTTCGATCAGAAAAGGATGGTAATACTGATGATATTTTAAAATCCAGATGAAACTTCTGTAATCAAGTAAGTTATTGATCTGACTATGGATTCGTTTCAGGTATTGCCATATATCCATTATCAGTGGTCTTTGGAAATGTCAGGAACAAATGTCTGCACAAAACTAATATGAAAAGTAACAATAATCATGTCAATACGTATTTAAGGTAACTGCAGTAGTTACCATAAATACCTAAACTGCAAAAACTAGTATGCGAAAGTATCATAGCGGTTTTAAAAACTGGTCCCACCGATACACTACGTGTCATCACAAGTGTTCTGTCACTTACTGTTCAAGTTTAAAAAGATGCTACTGCACTATATCTCCAAAACATTGGCAATGTTAATAAGAAGAGTCTTAAGGGGTATTTGATGATCAATTTCTTTTGATATCTGATCATATTCCAAAAAAATTTAATTTTACACAAAATTTCAAGAATAAAATTATCAATAGATGAAATGGGGCTGAAAACTTGAATCAATTATATAATTCTGCTGTAAAGTTGGATCCAAACTTAAGTAGAGTAATTCTGTGACAGGCATATTAGGATTTTCTTATCAAAAGTTTTTCCCATGGGCAAAAATTTAACAGTATTTTAAACACTACTATTTGCTAAGGCTATCAGTGCGTGTGATTGTACGAGATAAATGATAAGTTGAACGACAATCAATATAAGCGGTCTAAGAGAACTTAAGTTTTGTTAAAATTTAGTCAAGTATGCTGTAAAACTGCTTAACTCTCTTCAATAAACTGCGATTGTTATTCATTGCACGTTGTTTATGGTTAAAAGCCGTAATTCACTACGTTCCAATCCATTGGTTTTCGTGACATGAACGCAACGAAAGGGATTCGTTTTTTGCCAAATAAGAAATTCAATGTTAATTATTTGAACTGAACCATTCTGTACTCTGGCGAGAGGTTACATAAAAACAACAGAATGAACTGTAAAGGCCACAGACAGACTCTTCACATTGAGTAACGAGAATATCAAAATTCTCATCGAGTTTCTGACAGGAAATCTGAGGTGCCATTAGGTATGCTTGAATACAGTCTATGTAAATGCCATAAATTGAGTATCAGCAGACTTTTCACTCTCGAAAACTGATCATATTCTCACTAAAACGTATGGGACAATACACAACTATCAAAGATGCATAATTATATTTAAATCCCAATGGTTAGATAGTCTTTCATGGATCCGGATATTTAGGTGAACCGAGCTAATATTTCTCAACTGCCGGTTTGCTATTTTAAAATAATCGGTTCGAAAACTATTGTTTTTTTTCTTTTTATATTATTTTGAAAAAAATGCTGCTTTTTTCCATTGATGGAATATTTTTAGTTGGTTGTACGTTTTGGGTTGAGAAACTCTCGATATGTAATTTAACAGATAATCGAGAGCATACTGAATTATTAAAAATAAACTGAATGAATATTTTTATATGCATTATGCATTTCTAGTATAATTTATAATAAACTGTATAAGTGCATAGGAACATTATATAGGTTATATTCTTGGTATAAAATAGGTGTATAATTACTAGGCAATTTTTTATGTTTATTTTTTAATAAGTGAGGTCTTAATGAACAATCTATAAGCTATGTATCTATTACGTAATAAATTTGATTCACGGACTATTTTTAACCAACTTGTGGACAATTGGTTGGGAACCACTGATATAGACAATTGTATTGTACATATATTATTTAACTCGAGCTGTTATTTGTAGGTCAGTTTATAATGCGTCTTATAACATTTCGAATGGCTTTTACATATGTATGTGAATTATTTATTTATAAATCTATAGTAATTAATTTTTAAAGTTATACTTTCATTAATAAAAATATGCACGATTTTATGAAAATTCTCAATCAAAACTCAAATGTTTTGAGAGAACAATATTTTGATGTGAAAACTTCTATGTCATGTGAAATATTGACCTATTAAAAAAGATCTTTGTTTGCAATTTTTTCTGGGAAAACTAAACAAAATAACAAACATTGTATTTAATATATAAAAAAATAATAAACACATTCTTATAGTCTATTTAATAAATAAAATGAATGTGTCCACAAATTTATTCATAACACATTTATATCATCCATTAATAAAGGAATTTTATGTAATTTGTTGTAGTTCCCACACTTTACTGCCGCTGAGTATAGCATTTTTCGTGATTTCTACCAAATCCATAGACATTCAGACACACATATAATGTATTATATATATATATATATACTCGTAAATATTCATAACATTTTTAATATGTAGACTTCACTGCTGATGTTTTGCTGACGGACTACTTCTGGTCTCCGATTTGCAAAATTGTTAAACAACACAAGTCGAAAAAAAAAAATAAATAAAAGCACAGTTTCATCCAACTAACAAGTAACTGAATATTTTATCAAATGTAAAAAATAAAATTAAAAAATTCACTTACGTTTGCAACATATTTTCTTTAGCAACAAATGCCATTCATTATCTACTGCTTTAACATAATTTCTGTGATAATGTGATATCTTAGATTTGAATGTGGGCACTTAAAACTCTTCCACGAGTATAGCCTAGTACCACATATCATTTGATTGTGCTCTTTTAATTACTCGTATTCACACCGCTTATGACACCCGCCAGAGGTGATCGTGTTGCTTCAGGACACGAAATATAATCCTCCATATTGCACGATTATTTAGTTAAGATCATAGTATTTGATATAATGCATATTGAAATTAACTTCAAATATTTTGCTTTATTTATATATTTCATTAACTTATAATAGAGCATATATTAATAGACCTAAATTAAAACATAGATTTTTAATTAAATATTTATGATGAAGTCCCTTTATTATTTTATAGAATTTATTTACAGTAAATATTTTAATTTATTTTTCTTTTTGTGTCCAAAAATATTATATTATATTTTGATAATATATAATATATTTTGAATCCATTTATATTAAACTATTCTTATACTCTTATACATATTCGTACTAATAAAACACATCGGCTGATGAGTAAAAACAATCACCTTTTGGAAAAATTCGATTTCATCCATCAATGTAGTTTCATTTAGGAATAATACTCGTACAATCATTACAACGTTTCTCTAACATTTCGATACCTCTCTTGTAGAATGATTTCTTTTTGGCCTTGAAATAAACCTTAGTTTTGGTGATTTTTTCCTGGGACGCAACTCTCTTTCCCTGGAACATTTCTTTAGGATCAGGTCGTAATCGCTGGGTGTCGAATTTGGCGAATGCGATAGGTGCGAAAGTAATTCGAAGTTTAACCCATGCAATTTGGCAATTATAACCAACATAATCGATTAACGAAATACCACGCATATTCAAAAATGCGACACCCATAATCTTGCTAGCTGTATGTTATGTTTTTGGCTGTCCTCTCAGTTGACTGGACTGAAGTGGTGTACCCAAGTTTCGTCTATTCTTTTATACTGTAGCAAACAGTTCTTTTCATCTCGCTTCAACAGTTGTAAACATCATTACATCAATTTTAGCATTATTTTATATTGTTTTCTTTTTATCTATTCCTCTTCAATATATAGTCTTTTAGCCTACTTAAAAAGACACTTTACTTGAATATAATTTAATTCAACCTGAACATGTTTTTCTTGATAGTTGGGAAAGGGTAGATTCTAGGAAAAACTCTAATTGCTGCAGTTATGTATTTAGCATTTATACTTAGATAAAGTTTTTCAATCACTAAAATTTTCCGAAAGTTCCTATTGGAGCCCAATATATGTATATATATATATATAATATAATATATGTATATATATAATCTCATATATAAGATTATATTATTTGCGCCGTCGTACTCATGGGAAGTACTTTTTTAACAGTTTATCAGGCTGTTTATCAATAAGAACAAAAGATCTGTTAAATACGTTCAACTCAAAGAGTTTGATATGATTTTTGTCTCCATTTTGTATCATAATGCTTCTTGCAAGGAATGCGGTGGTTAAACGATGAAAAGACGCTGATTACGGACTGTGGAAGGATGTCTGCTAACCTGCCACTGCAAGCCATCAAGAAGCCCTCCTGAAGTAAGCTTCTGGCTATGGTTGTAAATGTTGGAAAATAAAACAGGCTTTACATATACTTACTATATCTCTATTAAATATAATAACTAAAATAGACTAAACGATATCAGGAAAGTTATGGATAAGTTGTAACAAATATTCACACATGACTTCAAAGCCAGATTTAACGGCAAACAAGGTTATGCTGAATGTTTAGTGAGATTGGAAGGGAATTGCCTATTACCAGGTGTCAGAGTAGTGTGTGAAGGGAAAACATATATATTTTCATATTAATCTTGATTATCATTAATAATAGTTTAGGTATTTAAAAGGCTTGTTGCATAAGAATAGAATATTTGTGGGATATGTAAATAATATTTATTTAATAAATTTAATCCATACGTAAGATAATGATATTAATGATATTTAATAGTTTTGACTTTTCAAAAATATTTTACAATTTTCTCAATAAAATTCTGTATAAACTTTTTAAGTTATGTCCACTGTGCAGAATAATAGTAATTTGCATTTTATTTACAATTCTCATTTTATTTACAATTCTCATTTTATTTACAATTCTCATTTCATTTAATTATGTGCACTTATAATAAGGAAATCAATATAATATGTAATATAAATTTTTAATACAAATTTGTTAAATTTGAATATATGCAATTTTCATTTTTTTTCCTTAATAATGGAAATTTTTTTTTTTGACATCAAAGCTACCAAATTAGATTCGTTACAGTTTCTTGTTTTTAAGTACTATCACAATCTCGGGTATTCCCGGAATTTAATATAGTTTTTCTTTAGTATAACAATAGATTAGGTTTACAATATCTTGTTTGGCAAACGTTAAGATGTTAGTTTAAAGAACATTGCACTTCTTAGCTATTATATCATTCTGCAAAATTCTTTTTAAATGATAAAGTATATATATTGAAAATTTATAATATATTAAAGTTTCTGATAAACTCTAGGAGTTTTCGTGTATAGAAAATCATATTTTTAAAATTTTAAATTTAGTTGAGTTATTGTAAAATAAATAATAATTTTCTGTTGACAAAGTAATACGTCAAACTACAATCTCGGGGATAATACAATTCATAATAAAATTTTGATAACAATCCTTAAGTCCACTTCTGGATTCTCAGGAAGATATGCTGATTTAAGGTCCGTCATCAACTAAAAGACAAATAAATGATGATTTTTTTTTTAGCCTAGTTAAAGCCTAGTGTGGGGTAGAGATAAGCCCCCCAGCCATTATAGAGTAAAAGTGCGTAATAGCACTAACTCAAGAAGAAGAAGAGTCAAGAAGATAAAAGTAAAAAGTATTAGTTTTAATATTAATGTTTTTTGTCGAAAGTGACGCGAAGAAACTATTTAAAAGTTAGACGGGTCGAAAGTTACAGGTTTTATGAGAAAAACAAACTATTTGAAGTTTAAAGGGTTTGAATAGAAATGAAAAGACAACAATAAAAATTGTAGTTATTTTATTGAACTTTAGCTGACCATACAGCGCTATTTCGATTACTGCCAAGTACTCATCATATTCGAATTTTTTAATTAGTTCATAACTTGTATATAATTTGTTTGAAGTGCAAGTACCAGGCTTGGAACTCGTGCCTGTCAAATTAGAAGTGATGACTAATCGTGTTTTTGCTCAAGTAGCCAAGGCTGCACAAACTTTCAATGCTTCAGTTCCAAGTTTTTTGTTCTTTTTTTATTTTATTAAGTGGCATTAACCAAAGCGTTTCCCGTGCTTTTAAATCAGAATGAGCTTATAAATTATACGTTTAATTGGAAACACAAGTTCAATGTAAAGTTTTAGTATTAAAGAATTTATGCTTTTTAATTAATATTTAATAATATATATATATAAGTACATAATTTTTTTTATACCTGTTTTAGTAATTTGATGATAGCACAATAGGCCCGACGGTCGCAGTGGCATATCCCCTAATAATGATAAAAAAACAGTATTTTGAAAAAAAAAAGATAAAGCTCGACAGAATCGATATGTTTTCGTAGTCAATCAATCAATCAATTTTTTGGAACATGTACGTTAGTATTTAATACGTCAACGCCTATATATACAAATATATTATCTTGTGCTAATACCCAATTTCTCTTTCAAAGAAAAATTGAACTGAAAATGTCTACTTCAATTTTATGTGTCTCACTTTCATTATTTGTAGTGTTACCGCCAGACACTTCATGACCGATTTACTATGCAAATCGTTTAATAGAAGTACTTAGAATTCAAACCTTACCATTTGTGTTATGTAATTTTAAATTTTTTCTACAAAAAAATAAAAAAAATTACACAAAATTTACTTAACTTACCACAAACCCTTACTAGGACACTTAATCCGTAAAAGCAGATTTACGAATTGATACTCGCAAGCATCTCTGAAATCAGTTCAAAACTCAATTTTCCTCTCCATTACAATCGCTTAATCCGCAAATTTTCAACAATTTCCATTATTTTCCGGTAATGCCTGTTGTCTGTTTGACATAATGACGATTACAAGCAGACTGAGCCAAGTCACAGAGTAAAATGTCAGGTTGTGTCGCGTCATTAAGAGCGACTTTACAAAGGACGAAACACGCAAATACTTTTCGCACCTTTTCCTCTTCTATTCTTTTCTATTCTATTCTGTCTTTTAGGGGTTTTGTGTTTGAAACACAAATCAACAATGGAAAATAATGTGTCAAATGTTGTGATCACTTTTGTTCAACATTTTCCAGTTTTTTCGATAGCAAATCTACTATGAATGAAAATCAAACTCTACGCAATGTTTTTGTGATCTCGTCCTTTTGTGTCAATGCTCATTTCGTTCGTTCTGCGATTGCTTGAAAGGCAGTGGTTCACATATGGGTTCTGCTTGAGGGATGCCGGATTTGACAGACAATTACACAATTCAGTTTTCTGTATTCGGAAAGTAATTGTTTATTATATTATGTTTGTATTGCAATGTTTCTGCAATAGACGCAGCCATGAGAGTTTCATTATTAATTCGTAATTATCCGAGAGATACTCTCACATGGAAGCAATAAAATTCCAGTTTATATATGTACATATGTTACAGGTTTAATGCGATTCTTGGGAATATTTCATATGAAGCCATAATTGATTTATCAAGATCATTTGATCAGATGTTATTTAGTTGATCAAACAATTGTTCTAATTTCTTTTGGAAAATCAGCATTTTTTATAAAAAAGATACAAAATTTATTCAAAAAATGTTTCATTCAATTTAATATTTTAGTTTATATCAAAAAATTTGTAGTGCGCATAATAAAATTTTCTTAATCTTACCGACAGATTCTTTGAAAAATATTCGGATTCTTTGAAATATTTCGACAATATTAGGTTAGGTTAGATTATACTGACGATCCCTAAGGGATCCACTTAGGCCTAGTACCCCATTGTGTTACTGGCTATGTAAGAATAAATCAGGGTTTAAAACCACCTAGAACCATTGGTTCATTTTAGCTAAATATCAATAAATTAAAAAAATTTGTAAAACATATATTATCAGTTCTACAGTACAAAAGATCAACTATGGTCGCAGTGCTCCGCTCCATTGGGAGCTCCATTGATGTTGATAATGATCTTCATCATTATCTACATCATCGGCACTGAAACCTTGCCTTTACTTAAAATATTTTTGTCCTTTTTAATGTTTAATGTAAGGCATCTCAACATAACTTTAGATATGGTTAAGTTGGAGTGTCAATTTTTTGCACTAAAGCACATAAGCCAGTGTCCATACACCAGACATGAATGAACACAATGAAAGTAAGGTAATGAAAGCTTTACTTTACCATTTAAATAGAAAGAAAAAAAGCTGATAAGTTTATAAACTTGACAATGGAAGTTTACTTAAACCTAAACGGTTTGAGAAAGGAACCAAAGATTTTGAATTTTCTCTTAGTCAATGATGTGCTCTGGTACATAACGAGGAGTATAATTTCTTCCTCATTCATAAAACCACAACACCGACAAAAGTCGTAAGAGAGCCAACCAAGCATTTTTGTGTGCATTTCTAATACACAGTGACCTATTAGTAGTATGACCAATATATTAAGTTGAGTTCGCTTTATGTTAGTTGAACCAAGTGATCTGATGCATATTTTATCTTATAATCACACAGAATTCTTTATTTAAATAGTTTTTTTTTACTAACATTTATATTTAATTGTGGAAGGGATGCCATTATCTGAAAATTGGATAAAGGAAAGCAGTGTGCAGCATGTTTTAACTTCTCTTTTAGAGATAAGTTGATTTTGATTGCTTGGTTGCAGTAGTTGACCATTAGATAACTTTCTATGTACCTCAATTAGCGATTATTCGCCGTTTTGCTGCCGCACTCCTCGGTAAAAGCCCTAGGATAAAAGAATATAGACTAAATACATTCCAACGAATTTAGATGATTTAATAGGTCTTTAGACTTTACCGATGAAGCAATTCGTCGTATATATTTTTTTTTTTTGATATACATTATTTTGGTAATTATCTCAATTAAAGATTATCAATACTATATATATTTTTTCTGCTTAAAGTGTATAGGGAAAGGAGCAATCATTTAGGATTCGTAGAATAGTTTGCAATGTGGCGAAAGTCAATATAAATGCTTACGTACGTTCTTTATTTATACTAAATGTGATATGTATATATACTAAAAATAATCAAGACCCAAAAAAATCAAAGTTGATCTTTTTGATATTGTACATTATGTGCTGTTGTGACAGTTAACATACGTTGCAGTTACAGTAGCTTGAAAACATGCTATTTTGGAGCATATTGTGTAGTTTAATGGCTTAGAGAAAAAAACTCGATTTTCTTTCGGCTTGTAGCCTGACTTGGATCACATTTGTAGCCGAAGATATAATAAGTGATATATACTTTTATAATTCTACTTTATTTAATTAAATTGCTGTTGGTTTTAGGAACTCTTCAACAAATGGAAGTCATGCTCTCTATTTTATAGATCTCTCTTCTTATCCAATTCCGTTGTTTAATCGCAGATGTAACTGTTCCGTCCAAAGAGTGAACTTTTAAACGGTGTGAATCCTTTTTCAATATATATTTTTGCTTCTAATTGATGTATACTAGATTATCACTTCTAGCTAAGATTAATTAGTAAATTTAAATACTGAGCTTTTTAGGTTTTACACCCGAATTACTAGTATCCGATTTCAGCCGAAAGGCTTTTAAAGTCTAATGGCTCGGATCGTCTCATATTGTTTCTAAGAGATTTTGTTGGTGGGTTCAAATTTCACACTGTGGTTTTCGATGCTTTCAATCTACGGCAGAAAAAAATAATGCGGTTGCTTTTAATTATTTAGAAGTTTATTAGAAATTTTCAGTTCTAAGACCGCGGATATATGTGTTTCAAGTGTCATAGTTGTTGTCAAAATTCAGAAAGGCACACTCATGATGTTTTATTTATTTTTTGCAGGTATTGAACGAAATAATAATTCAATCGATTTATGGGCCAACTTTTTTTTTTAAAAAATTTTGCTAATTAAAATCAAAAATCTTTAACAGAAACACCTTTCCAAAAAATCATATGGTCTGTGCCACTGAAACAAATCATTTGACGTTTCCGAAATTAACTTTGACATTTTGCTTTCTTAATTAGCTTACAATCAACTAACAGCTTCCAACAAATTTTATTTGTGGTTTCAATTTTCTTGTTTAACATATGGCATCAAATACAGTTTTCTTGGTATTTTCCGACTAATTGGACTGCACTTACACAGCGTCGTCACACGAGGAAGGGCATGAGGTGGTGGTGTGTCTGGCGTGGCAGCGCAGAGTGGAAGCAAAACATGAAAACGGCAATTTCGGAGTGTAAGTTGAACCTTTGCTCGGAATGTCGAGCAAGAATCGCGCGCGGATGCACTGATTTATGAATTTCACTTTGACGGGTGTCCACTTTCAGTTTACATGGTGACTTGCTACTTCCATAGAAGGGGGTTGTTCGGTTTGTAAAAAACAAGAAAAATTTGAATTATTTATAGCCCCCAAGGAATACTCACACATAATTTGTAAGTGTGAAGTGGCTGTCATAATTAATTTTGGTTCTTCATGGTTTATAATTTTTTATTTTTGTTTAAATTAAGAAAAACCACCGAAATTAGTTTATGAATATGCGAAGGTTATTAGGGATTTCTGGCAAAGGCTAAGTTTTGTTTGTCAAGAGGGGCGTGTCTCCATAGAGATATTTAAGATTTAATGTTGTGTTTATTATCACAATAAGCCACCTTTTTTCTCTTTAAATATTATCGAAGTGTTCAATCTGGGAAGCACACTGCGACACCTTTAAAAACAGTTGAGTATGGACAGTAGCTGAAAGGATAATAAAGGAAGACTGCACTGCACTTAACTCTGCACTAATAAAAGCGAAAGAGAAGAATACACAAATGTAGATCAAATACATTGATTTTGTTTATGGTCTACTTTGGAATAAGATTCTTCTGGTTAATAAGATTTTATGAAACGATAGTGGACTTAATTTTCCAATTTAAAAAGAAATTTTAGATTATATGAGAAAGAAAGATATTGGTACAAGTAAAAATGATTCTATGAGATTGAAATCAGTTTGTAGAAAATATTTTATACATACTTCCGTTCTTCCGTAAAGACGGAATTATATTCCTGGATTGCAGATATGATGAAGTACGAAGAATATGTTCGAAAAAATTAAATATATAACTATTTGATTTTATAATACAAATCCAATACTAAATTTTTCTTTAACAAACTATAGCTTCTGTGATTATACGAAGACAGTAAGTAAGAGTTCTTCTAAACTCAGTTTTAGATTTAGATAGATAAGTGAGGGAGGTAGTCGATCAAGTTAACCGACTCGTTTAGAAACTTCGATTAGACACGAAGATAGGGTGTGGACTTGAGGAGCTGAATCCGCACACTGAAGTGAATTACAGAACTGCAAGTATATATATATATAAATATGTAAATATGTGTGCTTATACTTTATATTTTTATTGAAAGTATCTTGAAAATAAAAAGTTGCTACCAAATTAAACTTAATATATATTAAGCTAAAATCGTTCAATAATTTTTCATGATATTCAATTGTATTGATATATCTAACTCCAAAGAGTTCATTATGACATATCTTATTAAAGTTTTTTGAAAGAATATCTCCGAAGTAAATTTTTGGTTATAAATTTGCTTTGGAGCTATTGCAATATCATTGCTATCCGAATTTATAGGAAGTGATTAATGCAACATTAGACAGGCTATGATTTATGTCGGTAATACGATCTTATTAATTAAGCTTTAGATTTATTATACCCTACTTTAAATAAGTACGATGCTAAGACTAGTTTTCGATTTATCTAAAAAATATTGGTTTACAATATACACAATAATTTATATTTTAAGAAGCAGTGTCTGATTTTAATGCAGAACACGATTTGTTAGTATCTTAATAAATCTAGAATTTCTGTAATTAAAAATTTTCTTCTATATAAGTATGAAGATTATTTCGCTCATCATATATCCAATAAATCCAGTTGTATTGATACAGAGAAGTTGAAAGACTACTGCAATGTAACTTAGAGTAATATAATCAGTTCACATTTATTAAGTTCTAACCTAAACGTTTATTGCCGATGAGTATGAAAACTTTTGAGAAATGTGAAATAAAAGTATAATGGACGAAGCCAACAAAATCAATAATACGTAGAAATCAAGATACAAAGTCATTTCTATATTTACTTTAAGTAGAGTTTTTAAGAAAATTTGTGCAAAGTCAGTTTAAGCTACAATCCACAAAACCAGAGTATAACCAAAAACCAGAATTACTTTACATCATTCATTAAATAAGATCCGTCAATGTACAAAAAGTGTTAGCATATTAAACTAGAAATTGGAAAAGAATTTAAAATAGGAATTTCTATATTATCTTCTCTGTTTACAATTAGAAAGTCCTCAATGAAAGACGTTCTAGTCTATATTTGAAAGGCGGAAGATTTGATGTTCGATTGGGTTTTATTGTAGCACAGAATATCTTTTAAGGACATAAAACTCTGCGCCTTTTAATTTATTCTATATATATAACCCTTAAGTTCTTTAATTCTGTTTTACTTGCTCTGTAATGTGTACATGGCTGTCCTACCAAACGTTTGCAGGCCCAGTAGTGAATCTGCAATATCTTTTTAATCTTGCTTGTTGGCCTTTTTTTTATTGACTTGGTATTTTGCGTTTATTATGTGTATTTGTTTATCTAATTGTTGGTTCAGCCTAGGAATAACTGAATTTGAGTACTGGATAATATTTTAAATTTTTTTATTTACCAAAATATGTACAAATTTGTTTAGCATGGTACGAGGGCTGCTATATATATTTCTGGCCTAATAAAGAAAATGCGAATATTTATCATCAAAAATTGTTTTATTGTTTTTTAAAAGTATTCTCCAGCCTGATTTATACACTTTTGCATGCGCTCAAACCATTTGTCGAAGCACTTTTTCCACTCCGATTGAGACACCTCCAAAACATGGTCAGCATCTTCTGGCGACGAAAATCGTTGACCACGCATTTTTTTCTTGATGTGCGGGAATAAAAAGAAGTCATTGGGTGTCAAGTCAGGGCTGTACGGCGGATGACCCATAAATTCGTCGTTTTGGCCGGTCAAAAAGGCGCTGGTTTGAGCCGATGTGTGAGAGCTCGCGTTGTCATGGTGAACAATGATTCGTCTTCTCCTGTTTGTTTTTCGAATTTCTCCGAAGATTTCAGGCAAATAAATTGTGGTATACCACTTAGAAGTGACCGTTCTTCGTTGCTCAAGCGGAACAGTCGCCACATGACCAGTTTTACCGATGAAACAGGCGACCATTTGCTTCGAAGTGCTTCTTACACGAACAACTTTCGTTGGATTTGGCTCGTCTTCGAAGACTCACGCGGTCGGTTATTGTTTTGTTTTGGACTCATATGCATAGATCCATAATTCGTCGCCTGTGACGATCTTATAAACGTTACTATAAACATTTCTTTGGACCAATCGACACGAGCCTTTTTTTGAGCGATTGTCAAATTGTACATGTCGTTAATGCTTTTCTGATAAACCTTATGCTAGCTAAATTATATGCCCTAAATACCTTAGAAATGAAACTCTTCTAGCTAGAAAAAGTTTTAATCTGACTAGTTTGAAGCAGAAATCCGAATACTAGCAAATATAGAGGTTGACTCTCAGAAGTTGTACATTTAAGTAAGCTGAAATATGCCATCTCATTTGAACAGTTTTGCTTTTTGTTCAGTAGATTTTATTATTATATTCTATTTTTTAATTTAAAAATTTTATTATGCAAATATATATAATATAAAGAGGTTGTCAGCAAGATACGTACTGTATTTATTTGACGTAGCAAGGTAACTACTTTCAGTTAATATTTGTTAATATTCCAGCGGAATCTAAAAGTGACTGAAATATTAGCGACTCAGCGGAATCTGAGTCGTTTTTGAACTCTAGGTGTGACCTGAGTATATCTCCATGCTTCAGAAACATATCTCCATGTGTCAGAAACGAAAGACGATTAAAAACAGTACACAGTTTTTTATACAAAAGGACGATCTCAGTTCAATCTGGGGGACAGACTGCGGCTGCGGTTATTGGGATGCACATAGCGTAATTATGACTATGATTGGCCATCTTAGGGAACGCAAAATATTAATAAGTCAATACTATGCGATGCTTTTAGACAATTAAGATGTAGCATTTAAGGACAAATTTCGCATTTGAAAAGAAAGAAATCTTATTCTACCACGATTATACTTCAGCATATTCCTTAGCACTTGCAACAGAAGTATTGGTCAAGAAGAACTCACATTATGTCATGAGGTGTTACCACATCCATCTCACTCCTACTATTTGTTTATTGTTTTTAAATTAAAAAAATGACTTTATGGAAAAAATATAAATCACATTCAGGCGTTTTCTCTGCAACAAAAATTATTATGGGTACTTCGAAGAGACGTATTATTTCGAAAGGTTGCTGAAATTATGTAGAGCTCGAGGAGGACGATGTCGGAAAATAAATTTGCAAGTAATCAAACTGCCTTACTCTATAACTGACTTATCAATCAGCCCAGATAACTGCTTGACAAAAGTAGTTAATTAGAGATTTTTAGCTGTTTATTCCTTCATATATTTTATGCAATCTAGATAAACACACGATGCAATATATAATACCAATATATATACATATATGTATAAAACATATGTGAAATAATAAATACTAATTAATATTAATGTTCTTTAAATATTAATGATGATTAGATATTTTTTGAAAAATTTTAAGAATCTCATTTTAGGTGATTATTTGTTGTAATAAAAAATAAATAATTTAAAACCACTTATAATAATAAAATGAACAAATATCAATAAAAAAAAAACTTAGCCGTATAATATAAATTAACTTGTTTATGGGCGATTACATCTCTCCGGGGACATAATCAACCGAAACAGGGAAAACATATGTCAGAACTTGTAACGAAGCAGAAGGAAGGAAGCATCGCACTCGAATCGAAACAATTTCAACAAAAATTTAACCCACAGAGGCAAACAGCAGGACGACGAAATGAGCAAACACATCATCACGGTTTGTAAATTCGCTAAGCACCAGGATCTCAATGGATTTATTGAATTTACACGTAAACGTAATGTTCCTGTTGAAAGATTACGAAAGCAGCACAAAAATTGAAATCATTTGATTGTAATTTGATATCAAATTCCGCACCAAAAAGGTACAACTATGCACAATATTGCAAAAGTAGGAAAACAGACAAAAGGGAGCGGGCTGTGCATACTTCGTATCTACACAGACGGATACATACATGTCAACATGTTTGCCTGTGGACAAAAGGTGTGCTAGGATATATGGAAAATGCTTGGGATTGTGAAACAAAAAAAGTTGAAAACCTGGAAAATTTAGGGGTTGAAGTCTGTGACGCGATGAATACGCATGTTTTTCTGTAAGAAAACTCCGCCCTTAGAAAAATGAAATACATGGAAATGGAACGAGTAGAATACCCTTGTCTTCTGCACTCATCAGAGCGTACATCTTGTCCGACGGAAATCTTTAACTATCTTAATTAAGTAGAGTTCAAAACAACTTCAACGATTGGAAGAAATAAATTGTTATTTGGTGCTCAGCATATTTTGGAATAACTTTGACGACGAAGAAGTTCTGGTAATGCTTCCTGATTTTATCATTTCAAACATAATAATAAATTAAATAATTATAGAGATTATAAAGAAATTGACCTATATCTGAATTAAAAAACTACATTCAAATGTACTGGAGACTATATAGTAAATACTGGATTGAACAAGTTATGTTGAATTCAATTATTTCATTATATTTTGAACCCAAAGTAAAAATCTCACAAAAATTACTTTTGACAACGATAATTGAATCAAACATGATTGAAATTTAAAATTAATTAATTACCCCAAAAAAAATTACTCTATTAAAAATAACTTCTAAAGAAGTTCTACAACCAAATAATTTACTCCAAGACATGCAAAGACATTCAAACCTATTACTGAAGAAATATATATCTCTTAAATAAAAGATATCTCCTCAGTAAGAGATACCTCTTAAGAGATACAAGAAATTCTAATAAGTTCTCTTAAATAAGAAAGAGGATATTTCTTAATATATATATAATATGTACTTCGTCAAAATATTTCCAACACAGTATAGAGAATTTCTATATCTCAACAAATTGAATATACAAGGACTAATCTAATCATAGATCAGATCAGTATTATATCTATCAATTTAATACTGTTTCCATTAACCATCCACTATAAACAGACTTCTATCACATTTTAAATATTGTTGATATATAGGTGGTGTTTGATAGACTATCAAATTTATCCTATCAAATTCGCTCAAAAAGCAAAAAAAATGTTTACTAAGTATCATTTTTTTGGGCAAGAATATCATCACTCAAATTAAGGAAAGGGTTGTCACACTATGGGGACTTTGTAGGTTATAAATTTTAATATAAATACAACATTAAAGTGACGCCAAATATTTGGGATGAAAATTTGAAACATCGCACCTAAAACAATTCATTTTTTTCGGAAACACGTTAGATTGTGAAGGCTGTTGGTATGCCATATCGATCAGTAGTTTCGATTTTGAATAAATAGTTAGGTATAAAATAATAAACCCTAATATTGTTATCAGGCTTATGTATAATTATGTACAACCGCAATAGTGAGACGACTTTGAACTTATTTAATTTAGTTCACTAATTTATTTAGTGAATGAGCTATAGATCCATCAAAGCAGAGATCCACAGCGGATTTATTACGTTGCATCAGAGTTAAAAATGGACGGAGTGTGTTTATTACAAACTTCAGAAAAAAAAAAAAATCTCAACGATGATTTGAGAAAAAATCCGATCGCATTCGCTGAAGGAAAAATTACTACTCCCATGGAATATTGTATAAATCAAAATATCTGGGTCTTACTTAGAAAAGTAATCCGTTTTATACCTATTTATGTGGAAAGAACAAATAATTGGAAAAATGTTGTTAAATGATCTCAATTTCATCCATTTTCAGAACTTTATTCCAATCGGTACAGTGTACGAGGTTTGTTTAAAAAAATACAGTTTGCTTATAAAAAATGTTACAAAAAAATTTAAATATTTATTTCAAACAATTAAAATAAATAAATTCCAAACAATCAATAGAAAGATGAATAGTTGATATTAAAATCAGACTTCCTTTTCGAACTGTCGTTCACGGTGGTTAATTTCAACGATACGGAAACTGCTGAAAACGGTTGCAACTGGTTTCATACAATTATTGAATGTGTCAGATATGGGTTCCAGTGCGTTTCGAATAGAAGTAAATATATTCTGCAAAAGAGTCAACAGAGGTTGTATGAATCCATTGAAGCATACCGTTAAGAGCGGTTTCAGGAAGTAATCTGCCGTCATATGCAGAAGTCCAACCAGCAAAGTATTCACAAAGGAATACAATAGAAATCGATAAGTCTGCAAAATGAAAGTCACAATAAATGCCACACCTATATATAGGCTACCGAAAAATTCCGCCCAAAATCGCGTTGCACAGTCGGTTGCACGTTCAGCTATATTATAGGACACCAATAATGGATAGGCGTCATTGGTGCGCAGGTAATCAGCAGACCCATGTTCAAATGGATAAATGCCTATGTGGACTTCCGCATTGCTTCTTGTTGTTGGCTCAGGTAGATCATCAATGATACTAACATGCTTTTCTTCTGTCCTTAACTTGCACAGATTTTCGAAGGATTGTCGTAAACGACTGCAAATAGAGGTTTGTACAACATTGCGAGTACGTTTATGTATTCGACTTCTACCTAACAAACTTGTTCGTCGGGAGCGTTTTCGATGCCTGTGACTGCGTGACGCACGATTTTTATTATAGAGTTGGAATTCAATTTTAGATGGGGTTCCTTTATTTGTATATTTAGGGTGTATATTCGGTACTGCGTGCATTTCATATAAAACTTTTGATGCTTCAGTTGTTTCACCGGTATCAACTGTGGAATCCGGTACAAGATTATCATAGCGACGTTTTTCGTTGTTGTTAAATAGTACTTGTCTATGTCCATGTTCACTTTCAATGGATGAGGTTGAGTTTTGCAACAAATTCTTTATTGGAGATTTTAATCTGGCCGTCACGCCCACATGTTGTACTTCTATAAGATTTACGTTCGAACTGGTTCTTTGATCGTCTTGCATATATAACATTAAAAGTTTGATACTAAATTGATTGAAATAAAAATTTATAAAAATAATATTAGCATATAGTTTTATTTTTAGTTAAAAATGATATAAATTATATTTTTAAGATTTTATCGTTTATTTGTTTAAAGTTTAAGAATACGTAAAAAATTATTTTAGTTTACAAATAATATTTTAAATGAATGTTAATTAATAATATATATCAAAGCCTGTGTGGATGGAAATTCCTGTCAGATCACTAGAATCATTTGGTTTAAATTAGACAAAATACGAACCAGTCAGCAATTTCAACTAGAGCAGAGTCAGCTTAGTGCTATGGTATCGGGGCTTTAAGGCCACTCCGTAATACAGTAGAAAGTAAGCCATGCAATAAGACTTGACTTGGTCGGGCTTGTGATTCTCCGGATGAGGAGCAAACTTCATTCACACCATGTGTCAGTATCTATCAATGGCAAGGACCAGATTAAAAATCTTTGGAGTCGATTTCAAAACGTGACAGGGCAGTTATTTTTAAAATTAAGGACATCGCCAAGTATATAGTCTTCTCGAAAGAACGCCGTTCGTTTAATGTGGCTTTTCAGGTCTGTCGTACGATTAGTGTCGTACGGATCATATTGCGATTGGTGGTATCACAAGACAATCAAAAAATTATTATTATTATTAAATATAAAGAAAGTTTAATTCATATTGTTGATGTTTTCTTATAAAACAAAATCAATTAAAAAGTCATTCTTTGGTCTAACAAATTGAGAATATTGAATGTAAGAATGTAAACTCTGCACATTACCTTAAATGCGACTTTTCGGAATGAATTGCAAAATCTTAAGATCGAGTTGCCCAAAAAGTTTATATTGTGGTCTAGTTTGTTAAACAAAGAACTTGTTTAGGAAATATGTAGTTCCATTGAAAATCTATTCGATATAAATGGAACATAATAAGTGTAAAGTTTCTTCGTTGAAAATGCTTTTAATACAATATCTATGCTCAATACAAATAAAATTTAATCATCTTAACCTATTAAATAACAATAAAAGAAGAAGTCTATAACTTACTAGTACATCCGCTAGATGGAGTTTGTAAAGTTATTTCATATTATTCTTCGTAGTGAAAACAGAGTTCATGGTAGAATGGTTTTTCCCTTAAGTGTAGTCCATTGAGGTCTTTTATGCAATGTACGTGCGGACAATTTTACCCATCAATTAATTTTAATGCAAAAACTTTTTTATTTAATGATGTATAATGAATCCCTTGGAGTCTCATTCGAAAAATTTTATTTTTTGTTTCCGTCGACAGTTTTTATAAACTTTTCCTTGTGACCTTTCTACCTTGTTTTTATATTTATTATTAGACCGTCTAAATCTCTAAAATGAAATAGGATTGACAGCACAAATAAGTTTTTTCATAGTTAACACTTTTACGAATTTAATTATTGCTCAAAGCTATTTTAAAGATTATTCAATGAGTATTTTTAGACTAGACTTTAGTGGAATTTGAACCTAAACCTTATGTGTACCGGGTAACTACCGTAATGCGAAATAAGTTAAGAAATAGATCTGATAATAAAATAGAAATGTTCAATTTTATAATTAAAATCTTAATCGTTTAATTCATTGTTTCTTAAACACGTAATTCGTATACTTTAAAAATCCATCTATATTAATAAAATATTGTGTATACAAATACGATTCAATGCATATAAAAAACCAATTACTCGCGTTACAAGTAAAATATTCGGTATCTGCCATGCTATGTTTTGACAGCTGATAATATCATCACTAAAAACATTTTTTAGTTTTAGTGAGAATCGCTACGAAGTTGGATAGCAAACGGTAAAAAGTTATAATTTTTTCACGTTTTTATATGAATAACATATTTAGTAGTGTTAATATATAATTATTTAAATTCTTTTTTATTGTGATTATAATGCTTACAAATGTTTGGAAAAAAATTCAATTCGGAATCACCCAAAATGCTACAGCCGCATATTTCATAGGTTTGTTTGTTATCAAGTGTTTGTTAATATTGTTGTTGTTGTTGTTGTGTAGAGCTTTTATTGCAAGAAGCTCAAGTAAAGCACTTAAATATCTGTGTTTATTCTAAATGAATAAAAATTAATTTATAATTTTTTTTTTGTATTAAAACAGTAGCATAATTTGATTTGAAGATTTGAATTATTGAAATTAATTTTGTATTTTTTCAAATTTATTTCAAATTGAGTTATATTTAGTGTAAATAATATTTCAAAAATGGTTGTTACTTGAAATTTTTCTGGCTTTAAACTGTTATAATTTGATAACAATTCCAATAATAACAATTATTGACGAAACTGTTATAATTTACTCAAAATTCCTATGTCTGTGATTTGTGTATACGCTAAGGTAGTACAGTTTTGATGTGCATGTATTGAAAAGCAGATGGCGCCGCGGATATTTTTATTATTTAATATTTATTTTAAGCATTTATAATATTTTGAAAAGAAATGCATTTTCCTTTACGAATTATTTGTAATTTGTGTTTACATCCTTTATTTGCATTCGTTGCAGCACAAAAACTGCGCAAAGTTGGTCTAAGAGGTGCACACAGTTCCATTGACGATATAAAAATGTCTGCGATGCAAGTGAAGATTTTGCCCGCCTTGGAGGATAATTACATGTATTTGGTAAAAAATTAAAAAAAAATAGAAATTATTTAAAATATAATTTAAATTAATATTTATTTAATATTTGTTTTAGATAATCGATCGTGCGACACGCGAAGCGGCTATTGTCGATCCCGTAGACGCCGAATCGGTCATTTTAAATGTACAGAAAGAGGAAGTCAATTTAACCAAAGTTCTAACCACTCATCATCACTGGGATCACGCCGGTGGCAATGAAAAGCTAGTCAAGATGTTCCGCGCACCGCTGCAGGTATTTGGCGGTGATGACCGCATTGGTGCGCTAAATGTGAAAGTGACGCAGGATGACACCTTCAACATTGGTTCTCTAACTGTACGTTGCTTGTTTACGCCCTGTCACACCTCTGGGCACATCTGTTACTATATAGAAGCGCCCAATGGTGATCGTGTCGTCTTCACTGGTGACACATTGTTTCAAGGTGGCTGTGGACGTTTCTTCGAGGGCACCCCTGATCAAATGTATACTGCGCTTTGTGTCAAATTAGCATCCTTACCGGATGAAACTAAAGTTTTCTGTGGTCATGAGTACACTTTGCAAAACATGGCCTTCGCGCGACATGTTGAGCCTAAAAATAACGCCATATTGCGTCGCATCGAGTGGGCAAGATTACAGCGGGCTGCGCAAACGCCTACAGTGCCTTCTACCATTGGTGAAGAGAAAATGTGGAATCCATTTATGCGCGTCCACGAGACATCTGTACAACAGCATGCCGGAGAAAAAGATCCAATCAGAACAATGCGGAGCTTGCGCAAGGAAAAGGACAATTTCAAGGCTTAAATAAGCAATTTCAGCAATTATTAATGCAAATGAATGAATATTTCTAATGGGGTCTTGGTGAACAATATTTGGAAGCAATTATTTCAAAAGTTAGAAGGAATTTAATTTCATATTTAAAATTGATTTTTATTTTTTCAGTAAAGTTTACATATTTCTGTCAAAAAAGTTAGAACAATTCTTGTGATATATTAACGCTACAATAAAGTTATTAAGTGTACAATAACGATATAAGTCTCTGTGATAATGAATATCATTGATATAATAACAATTGATGCACAAACAGCCTTAAAAATAGCTAGTAATAACAGGTCCTACCCCAACCACCATCCATCCACATCTTAACCCATGTATTTGTCTTGTAAATTTTACATGTCATATGTTTTCAGGTCGCAGCGGGTTACGACAATAACAACAACAACAACATGAGTATCTCTGTCCAACATACCTGGACAGAGATACTCATGTTGTTGTTTATAGAATATTTATAGAATGTATTGACGAGAGTATGAATTCCCGTGCACGACAATGAATTATAGTCGAATTAGATGACCAAATAAATTGGAACTACTCTATGTCAAAGTACAGACATGTAGACATTCAAATGTGATGCAAATATAGATCGGTAGGTTATTAATTAGTGTGTGCATTAGGACAGAAGAACAAGTGGGTGACGTCATGGGTTATAGAATTGCAGTTAGGGCACACATTCGGAATTGTTCAGCATATGGGTATATTCCTACTTCCTAGGTCAGTTTGTATCGTATGAAAATGGTATCTTTCTTTCCTAAAACTGTACTGGAACTCACAATAGGTGTCGATGTATTTTTAATACGAATTGACTCATGCAGGGTGCTCGAAGGGGTCTACTAATCATATTC
This sequence comes from Teleopsis dalmanni, assembly GCF_002237135.1. Taxonomy (NCBI): domain Eukaryota; kingdom Metazoa; phylum Arthropoda; class Insecta; order Diptera; family Diopsidae; genus Teleopsis; species Teleopsis dalmanni. The sequence continues at coordinate 81,912,944 of NC_051846.1, forward strand.
CCCGTGCGATGTCGTATTGTCGGTGTTGTTGGATATTGAAAGCGGATAATACGAAAGGATTACATGAGATAGGATGTGGATGGGTGGTAGTTGATGGTGGGGGGGAGGAGGGAAAGGGAAATAGAGAGGTCAGAAGATATTCTTTAGTTTTGACAAGGTGGGAAAAAAATATATCTTAAACCCATGGTATTTTGCAATCGTTTCAGCGACGATGAAATTTTATTGAGTTTATTTTTGGGGAAGTGCAAAAATATATTAACGAATTTAATAAACTATTTACGAATAAGTAAATATAAGAAATAATTCCAAGACCACTGATAATGGATATTTGGTAATATTCAAAACAACTGTAGAGTCAGTTAAATATACTAGATTTACATTTTAAAATACTTTCCTTAACTATTTTTATTTGGTATTTGATAAGGATGTATTTCAAAATCATATAAAAACTCCGAGATTTTAACAAATTGATGTATCTTTGTTCTGTAGACTTTATTAAATTGGTTTATACGGTAAGGATTTGGAATGTTTTCCCGCTTTAAAAAAAATTAAAATCACCTACTCATTATAGTTATATGTTATGACTCTCACATAACATTTATCAAGAACAAGAACGTAATTTTGTCCAGCTGCATCACGAATATAGCAAAGTAACAGTAAGTTCCAGCCTTTTTAATACTAGAATAAACTGAATAATTAAAGTCACACAAGTAATAATTTGGAATATATACTTGGGGCAAAATTTATAATGTAATGCCATGATAAGGAAGAGTTCTAATTTCAGATAATGAAGACAATCTGAAACGTTTCTTTTATACATTGAATGGAACAGATCCAGCACAGTACTCACCTAATATGATCTATGACTTTTCTGTTCCTGAAATTAGAAATACCACTTCGATGAAGGAGTTTCGTGTTGATTGCGGCCATGAAAGAATACTTGCTGTTGGAGTCGAAGGTCATACCTAAAAATGTATGGATGGTGGGGTCACGTGATAACTTAACTTAATGGAACCTATTTTGAATACGGCAAAATAAATGCTTAAGGATTTTGGAAATAATTTAACACATTTTTATATAGAATGTATGCTTAGACAAGAATGAATAATAGCGATTTTTAACCCTCCGATAGGCGCATGGGTCTGGCCAGACCTTTTTTGATTTCAAACACAATTTAAATACATTTCTAATTTAGCTAGCGATTTGAAATTTCAGGTACCCTCCTACAATTTTATTGACTACAGATCTGCAAATCGTGGCGATAAAGCTTACAAAGGATAATTATAAGCATGTTTTGGTGTACACATCACATACGGTACTCAAAGGTCTGGCCAGATCCACATACAATTTGTATGAAAAATGATGACATTTTTTGCATTTTTCACTTTTTCTTAATATATCTATGCTAAAACTGTCGGTTTAGACTATTGAAAAGCTTATGTTGTTTATTAATAACAAAAAGCAAAAAAAATTGATGAGAACCAAACAATAATTACCAAAATATACGTAAATATATTGGAATATCTGTATTCGAAAATCATGCACGTATTCGCCAAATACTTGAAAACATCAAAATCTCAAATGAAAGATATTTTGTTAATTTAATAAAAAGAAAAGTTTATTAAAATAATAATTTAATAATATAATATAATTTATAAACATTATATATTGATATATTTATTATATATTTAAAAAAAAAGATTTAATTGGATTCACTGCAGACGTGAAATGTCGTGAAGATTCGGTTAAGTTTAATCATTTCAGAACTAGGCATTCTATGCGAGTATTCTTACTAACTTCCCAAAAACAGGTATTTCCCACGATTCTACTACGAGCAAAATTCGGCGACTTTTAATTTCAGAACTAGGCATTCTATGCCAGTATTCTTACTAACTTCCTAAAATAAGGTGTTTCCCACGATTTTAACATGAGCAAAATGCAAGTGACAATCGTTTTTGCAAATGGTACTTTGTTTACTTCAAAAATATTTTTGCTGTTACCTGCAATGGAATGAATTTTATATAAAAGGAAGCCAAATTATAGTTCCGATCTATTTGAAACGTAGTCTCAGTGATGGTTGCAGCAAACATCTTCGAAACATTTGTTTTAACTAAAATTTATTATATTAAAAATGAGTGATGAAATTGAGTTGCTTTATAACACGCAAAACCTCAGTGATGAGTTCGACACCTCACTTTATAATCGCCTAGTAGCAGCTTTAGCCGACGATATGGACTAAGAGGAAGCTATAGAGGAGCATGAAGAAGTAGATCAAGTTCCCAATGATGAAGCAGATAATGATTCAGATTTCATACCAAATGAGGACGATGCATCTGATATTGAAGACGTATTAATTATCGAACCAAATGAACTATTTGATATAGAAGATAACGATGAGGAAGTTCCTGCAACACAACAACAAAGTGTTGGCGAAAAATATTTTTATGGTAAAGATGGAACAAAATGGAGTAAAAATGAATTGAATGCCGGTGTTAGCATATGTCAACACAATATTATGCGCTTCCGAGCAGGACCTAAAGAAAAAAACTCCATTCCACTTGAGGTATTTAAGAAATTTTTCACATCAAACATTATCCAAGTCATTATTACCGAAACAAATCGGTATGGAAGAGATTCAGTTAATAAATGGAATGTGGATAATCCCAATAAAGTACAAAAAGTTTGAAGCGATGTTACTGAAGCTGAGATAGATGCATTTATAGTGATACTATGGAATCGTTTTTCGGTAAACAATTACATTTTACACCACAAGTCGTGACTGGCGTTAGTGGGGCAGATACCCTCGAGAAGAAGAAAAATTGCAACATTTGTTCAAAAGGTGAAAAACTATCCCGCAAAACCCGTTTCTTTTGCATCAAATGTTCAAATCCAGTTTGTCAACAACATTCTAAAGTTGAATATATATGTTTTAATTGTTGTAATAATAGCCAAATAAATATATATTAGTTTTTGTTAAATTTATATTATTTATTTTAATAAAATAATAAAATGTTACTGCATACAAATGTCACTTTCTTTATTTTTTCGATATTTTTATTAGCAAAAATGTAAAAAAATATGAAGATTAATAAAAATCTAAGCTATAAACAATTTAAAATATATAAATACATCGCATATTAATGCAATAACTCATTAAAGTACTCAGTATTTACGTACAAATGCATGAAAACGCATAAGGGTCTGGCCAGACCCATGAGTACCATACGTGACTATCGAAACATGTGCCCATCGGAGTGTTAAATTGAAGTATAAGTATTCAAAATAAAGGATCCTGTAGGTTTCATGTCACTTAAACCAAATCGGTTGCAACTCTTCCAACACTGAAATCAATTACCAGAACGGCTTTTAATTTTTTATAGAACTCAGTAACCAAATTTAAATTAAATTTAATTAAAAAAATGTTTTGAAATTATTTTAGACCGCAAAATTTCTGTTTCGTCAAAATTTTTTTTAGGAAAAAATGTGTAAAATTTTCAGTTTCGTTAAAAATGTTTAAATTTAGGTTAAAAAGAAAACTATAAAATGCTATTGAGAATATGCCGTCCGACACAAAAAATTATACAAATTTTTTTAAAATGCATCAAAAACCAAAATTACATCAGATTCATTTCCCTGACTCCAGTGCTCTTCCCTCGTCCATTTGATGATTCGACTGCAAAAGAAGCAACAATAGCCGAAAGTAGGTTTTATTTACCAAGTCTTAAAGAAGCCTCAGATGTTAGAAATACAATTCTACAAAGATCCATGCACAGTTTCTTAGAGCGTTTTGACATGGGCAGCTTGAAAATATTAACGTTGCCAGCTGGAGAAAGCAATTTAATGTATTTGGTGAGGCCTTCAAATATTTTTACAGATAATAATGCTCGTATAGTAAACAAAATATTATAAAAGCATATATATTCAAAATCTCTTCAATAAAATCTCTTCAAGACTATCACGCAATGGAGTACAACGGGGTAGATTTAGTTTTCTTTTAATCTCTTTATCTCTTTCTTACGAGAAACATGGTAGTAAAAGAGTGAATGATCGGTATTTATAGGCAGTATTAGGACATCTACTGAACTTCCATTGCAAGCAATTAACCAACTATCACATGAACTAAACAGAAAAAGCAATATTACGAGATTCGGATTGGTTCTCTAACAAAGAAAAAACCAATTATTTTATTTCATTGTACGATTGTACTATGTAGAGTGAGCATCAACTCAAGTGAGTGACCCAGACTTATTTTCTTGGACTAACTTTTGTTTTTGTTCTAGGAGTAGACGGAGAATGTACTTCTAATGTTAAACGTATATTGATATCGCACTTCACATAGACAATAACCATTATAATTAACCACTCAAAGCCTATAAATTTACTAGTTTTCAACCTAAAATATACTTTGAACCAGTAAAATATTCAATATACGTTACAAGGACCAGTGAAATATAAAATTTGTTTTACAAGAATCGGTACTAAGTCCAAAATACGATACTTCACGGACCAGTGATGCTAATGACGCATATCGGTAGTGGTCTGCGGACCGGCTATCGACAAAAACACCTGTTCAAGAACATTGAACAGTATTTATAATTCAACTATTATGGTTAAAAACTTAAGTAAGTCAGAGTGAAGTTTTTAATATGTGTTCTACCTTGAAACAAATCGGATATTCATCAAGCAATCTTAATAGGGAAAATAATATCTGTAGCTAATGGCATGATAAATAATGGCTAAATGAATTCTTTCTGCTTCTTACAGTGTTTCACTGTTTTCAACAGAGCCTACTGGCATATTACATTGTAAAAGCAATTTATCGTTGCTGTATGCCATTCTGTTCAATCATGCCTTGGTTGTATTGTTTCTCTCATCGTTCCTCCCAACTGTAGTTACGATTGATCAGCCCATCAAGTTGGTCTTATTTTTCCCTTTTTACCTCTATTGACTTCTAGAATAAAAGTACCCAGTTGTTACAATCAGCGATTTGCCTAGTGATCGAGGCACACATTGGGAATTATATTCATGAGTCCGATTATCACATTTAGTTTCTCAGCCACAAATATGGTGGTACTTTAAATTACCATACTCTTTAACTTATCCACAATTCAAAGGTTCTGGATCATGTTTAATCGCTTTATAGTTTCCTTAAATATATACATTATTGACTTCCGTTCTGATTTTAAAATATAGAATCTAAATTAAGTGCTATTCAAATGATTTGGTTCTATAGATAATTATAAGATTATTATCGCTATATGCCTAGGTATATGAGATAGAACTATAGAATAGCTGCCTACTGAACTGAACTGCACATATTCCTAAGGTGGTAACTACAATACATCTCAAATAAATGCTAAGACACTGGAAAACCTAAAGATGCGGGATACAACCGACACTGTAAACAAATCAATGGATCTTGTGTGGTATATTGATCGTGTTCATTTATTTATGATTTCAAGATTGCAAAATTCCCTAACATAATATTATAATAAAAGAACAATATATTGAAATATCTCAAGCTTTTAATATTATATATACTTTTTATTATATATACTTTATATTATTTATAGTTATTTTAGTACAGTTTTAATATTTAAATATGTTCACTTTATTACTACTCTTCATTACTCTACTACTTCACTACTCTACATTACTCTACTGCTCGACTTCACAACTCCACGTCTAAATCACAACTAGGTATTACTGCTGGTGATACCTAGTTGTATTGTTGTATTGTTATATTGTTTTTTAATAATATTTTATACCATAAGAATATATATTATCATCCCACATACAAAGATCTCAAACTAAAATATATAAACTTCATAAATGGATTGTTCCTATAGATGATATTAAATAAAGCTATTTCTGCGAAATAATTGATATTATCGAGGATCAGGTTTATAATTAATTTTTGGATTATTCTATTAGGAAATCTTAATTACTTTTTTGATTTTTAATTCCATTATAAATAGATCACCATCAAAACGATTTTTTTTATAAAAAAATATTTTCACTTACAAAGCATAAAAATTTTATTTTAGATAATCGATGTTCAGACTAATGAAGCTGCCGTGGTTGATCCGTTTGATGTGACACTGGTACTAAAATACATCAAAAAAATGCCAAATTTAAAATTGTCGACCATACTAACGACACATTTCCATTACCAACATTCTGGTGGGAATAAAAAACTACTGCAGTTGACTAAAAATATACCCGAAGTCTATGGCAGTCAGAGCCGTATTCCAGCGCTAACTAGGAGAATCCATGATAACGATATAATTACTTTCGGCAATAGTACCATAAAATGTATATCCACACCGTTTCACACGAGTGGAGACATGTGTTATTTCGTCGAATCGCCCAACAAAGATATTCGCGCACTCTTCACCGGTGATACACTTTATCAAGCCGGCTGTGGTAAAGTTATCGAAGGCAGCTACTATGATCTCCATAAGGCTTTGTACAAGAAATTAGCTAAGCTGCCTGACGACACTTTAATTTTTGGAGGTCATGAGAATACAGTAGAGAATCTTCTCTTCGCTATGAAAGTAGACCCTGAAAATTATCACATCCAAAGGCGTTTAAATTGGGCAGAGACTCGACGTAGTGCAAAATATTCGACTATTCCTTCGACCCTCATGGAAGAAAAGCTATGGAATCCTTATCTACGTGTGCATACACCTTCAATAAAAACAATCACTAAAGAAAATGACAATGTACGGGCTTTGAATAAACTGAAGGATATGGAAGATTTGTATATGAAGGGTGAATTAGTGTAAGAATTTTCAGGTCTCCTATATTTCTAATAAATGCTTTGTGACTAAAGCATTTAATGGCTGGTGTATTTCAAGTATTTATTTTTAAACTTAAATTAGTTTTTTAAGTGAAAGTATTGAGTGCGGTCTATTTTTGTCAAAAAAATACATGATTTTCTAAACTTTTTAAAAAAAAAAAAATTTTTTCTATCTAGTCTTTGGCATATTTCTTTGTTTCTATGTTTGTAATGGAAGAATATACCAGAAAAGAACTGAATAAGTCAGTACCGCTTAGTAATAATTACTGAAGCTTGAAGTTTGTTGTTGAAACTGAATGTAGAAGCTTAGAGACGAAGCAATTAAAGAAGAAATATTAATATTAAAATAAAATATGGTTGCTAGTCACAAGGCTTATTGTCTCAATAGATCTCATGTTCATCATCATAATCAGTTTCTCTTATACGTTGAATATTATAGGATCTCGTGAAGGATGTCTGAATAATTTAAATCTGTGGATATTTTTATCTCGCAAGAACCCTAGTGTATAAGAGTAGAGACTAAATCTATCCCGCTAAATTTACGTATCATATACATACTTATCACGTAGAATTACTAAAATAAGATAAAAAATATAGTCTAGAGAATATGGGAGATTAGTATTATGAGCGATTATATGACCATCAAATTGGCTTCCAAGTCCTGGAAACTTCTTTTGGATTGCGGTTATTCTAGTTAGTAGTTGGTTATAGATAAGTGATTCCAAGATATGTTTTGCGTAGGATTTACATAGTACTTCAATAATTTTGTCCATCTACAGATAGCTATGTAAGTCGCACACAGATCTTTCAATTGCCGCCTTTGTATGATTAATATATTAGAATTCCTAGCTATACCCAAAATCTCCAGCCCAAATATTCAATCTATATCTTCAGATAATATTAATATATCAATATTAGTGTGTATCGATAATTGGATTCGTGAAAATCTGTAGAAAATGGATAAATGGTACTCCAGATTCATTTATTTCATCACTGATATGTTCTTCACTTTTCACAAAATTATCTGTTCTCTACACAACTTTTTATAAAGTAGTAGTAACATAACTCTTTCGTAGTAAGTTTTTTTCCATTTTTATAAAAGAGGCTGTTATGCCGCACGTTATCAAACGCTTTAGTCTTGTTATTATTTTTTATGATGATGGGTTTTTGGCAATACTCGAAACAGCTGTATGATCAGCTAAAAATTCAATTAATTAAAATAATATAAAAAATAATTTTTGTTGTTTTAGTTCACTACTTTTCGAAAACTTCTTTATCATTTTTTATATTTGGTAATTCTTGAAATAAAGAATGAGAACAAGAGAAAAATTTCGCTTAAATTTTGGGTCATAGTGACGAGGTTTTCTCGTTGGTTAAAACTTGACCTGTTTTGACCAGCGATTTACGATTGTAAGAAAGCAATATATATATTTTTGTATGGGTATACCATATGTCGATATCTACATAAAAAATATTACTTTTTAAATTTAGGCACAATGAAAGTATCAAAATACTAGTTACAAAAGTAGAAATTGACAATTGTGATTTGACTGTCTGTAGTACAAGCCTTAATGGTTATGGCCAAAAAGAATGTTCAACTATTCGAACATTCGTTATATGATAGTTTGCATAACATGGCCCTCAGGTGAAACCTTTAATGATTCTATTTTTATTTGAAACTAAGTATGCTGATTTTAGTATAACAAATAATTTTGTTTTTAATTCTTTACTCATTATTTTTTTAAATCCTTATGAAAGCCACACATCAATGCCCTGATGATGAGAAGTCAATCAGGGCATAAGTAGATAAGTTATTAAATACTAAAGCACTGAAACAGTATCTCTCTATCTTAGTACCTCAAAGCACTGAAATAGTATCTCTGCCAATTTATTATAGTTTAAAACAATTTTTAATTTATTCATTTTACATAGAAACATTTTACATATTTTACATCTCATCATTTGTCTATATCTATTCCAACAATAGACATTTCATTGAATTACTCCTTTGAATCATTCCATTGAGTTCTTCTATTGTTGGCATTCATTTCCAATTTTTATTGTAGTTGAGTTGTGTTATTCGTGTTTTTATTCAAAACTTTTTTAATTTTAACAATTTTGAGTAAATGTTATCTTTTCCTAGATTCAAACTACAAAAATAAGTGCTTTTGTGAGGTGAGCAGGAACACAAAATTTAGTTTAAATTAAAATTGTTTGCGTTCCTTTCTTTGTAAAGCATAAAAATAATTTTTTTTTGTTTTTTCATTTTTTTATATAGACAGCTGTTCTTAAAGGATAATACTATATAATTATAGTTGGAAAAAATTAATTTTAATTTTTAATAATTTTTTATAGTTTTTCGGTTTGTGGAACAGCAAGGCATTTATATGTAAAGTCCTTTTTTTTCAATTGTGATTTTAAAAATATAATAGATTTCATATATTCATATACCATTTATTTATTTTTATACCATATATACCATAATTATATTACTTTAATAGAAAGAAAAAAAAAAAACAATAGAAAAAACAATATACGAAGAAGAAGTGGGGACCACAAAACATAATGTAAATGTTTAATATAAATAAACATTTGAAAACTTTGTAAAATGGAACGAATTCTGCTATTTATTGAGGAAATAAGATCGAGAGATTCTCAATAGAAATGAAAGTTCTATCGCCCTGATACATTTCCTTATAAAAATAAACAATAAAAGAATTTAAATAATCTTTTAGTAGTCTAAAAAACAATAGCAGTATTCAGGGGTTTTAGGCCTAGCAAACACGTTAACATACACAAAATGTTCATTAGTTTGTAAAACGAACTGGTCGAGTAAAGAATCGTGTATTCTCTTCAATGATATATTACTTACCCAGGTTGTACTGGCGATCCAAAGAGATGCACTCTTTGGGAAATATGACGTACTTAAAAACAACACTTTATTTTGATTTTTCCTTTTTATAATAAGACTAGGTCCTGTGAACGTATTAATAGGAACGGAGTTTATACTACCATCAAAATATTACAGTTCTTTGTTGAAAGTTAAGAGTCGAACGGAACTGTAACGCAAGACAATATGTGTTTAGGTCAAGATTCGCCATTTTACAATATGGATCGTTTACCAACTGTTGAATGTGCTAAAATTTTGAAAACTTACTATAAAAATATATATTTTTCTTACCGAATTTTTTATAGTAATATTTTAATTAGCGGATATAGTTACTAATAAGATCCACTCTAAAAATCTAATCTATTCGTAACTGTAACTGTTCGTAACTGACGAAATATAATGTTATTGCATCCAGAAGACGTCACTGAATAACACTGTGTGGTCTGGAGGTACGGCAGTTCTATATAAATTCTGATTTATAAAAAAATGATAAATTCTGTTTACAACAAATCTTGATAGGTGATCGCACGAATTTATTAAAAGCAGCGATTAGTATGGGTTGGACATGTGATAAGAATGCCAGATATGATAATATCGCTTAAGAGTACCGCGGAGAACGAAGTATTAACCAGCAGAAGAAAAAATGGAACAAGAAAACGATGGAAAGATAGTGTGTAACAGGACTTAGAAGAAAAAGAAAACAAAAAATAGAGAAGAATGGAAGACTGTTGTGAAATAGGCTTAGGTAGGTCCTACATGGGTTGTATAGTTATAGATGATGATGAATAGGTGATCGGATTGAACTTGTGTTGTTTGTGTTTCTATGCTTTTTTGTGTGTATTTTGTGGTAAGAAATCACATTTTCTACGTTCGCTACGTCTTTTCGTACGACAACGAACTTAGTATTTAAGCTTTTATCATAATAAATGACATTTATTATAATAAATTTCAGTCAAGTTCAGTTGCTAGCGAAATGCAACAAGTTTTGAAAGGTTTGGTAACAAGTGATTAAAAGTGGGTCACAAATAATAATACTTGTGCTATAAAAAAATTCATACTATTTAAAATAGATGAGGCTTTACAAGCGATAGTAGAAGTGGGTTGGATAAGAAAAAAATGATACTATGTGTTTATTATAATTGATTGGGAATCAACGCTCGAAAGCTATTATTGCTTAGGCAAATCTAAATCTTAACTATTAGCTATAATTAGGGATAAGGAAAAAAAATTGAATGAAAGAGGTAAGAACTAATCATAAGGCAATCTGCAGTGTTTCATCATAATCCTCTGTACTGTGCTTGGTGTCATATATTTTTCGTGACCGGGAAAAATCTGAGAGATTATGGATAGAACATTTTGACACACTATGTGGCTTATGCCGATTTTGGAAGACTTTCTTGTTGGTATAAAATTGACTTCAAAAGACGATTATAAAAAATATTAGCAATAGCTTTTCAAAAATAAAAGCTCGACTGTCTACAATAATGTTATAATGGTTCAAGTTGAATAAGCGCAGAAGGTGGTTGAAAGCTATAGGCAATATCTCATTTAGTGAAAAAAATAATATATGTTTTTTACAATAGTTGCTTGTTTAACATTAGTATTAGCATTATTGCTAAGTTTTTTTTAAAAATTTAAAATTATTTATTTTGTTATAAAATACGGCTTTGGGTCAGTTGGTTAAGGTGCGCTGACTCTGAGCTTCAAATTTGGCAGGGCACGAGGTCGAGGCAGTCTCAAAAAATTGTTTAGGAATAATTAAATACAAGAGTTATTTCCAAGACTACTGATGATGGGTATTTGGCAATACTTGAAACAGTTGTATGGTCAGCCAAAAATTCAATTAATTAAAATAACATAAAAATAATATTTAGTGTTGTATTTCACTACTATTAAAACCTCATTATACAGTATTTTAAAACTGATTGAATTTACTAAAAAAACATGTTTTAAACATAAGAAAGAATGGGTTAGACATGTGGTCTTCATATTAAATTATCAAAGGAATTTGTCTAAATCAATATATTTAAATTTAATTAAATTTGCTGTTTTAATAAAAGTTAAAATACATATTTTTAATTTGCAATTATATTTTTTTATTTGTCTTCTTGTCTGTAATATAACAATTTATGTAAATATAATTGATTAGATATATCAACAAATGTTTTTCAAAGAATTTTCAATTTGATTATAAATAAGATTTTAGTATTTTTTATACTATATAACAAATAGCATAAAATAAATTATTAATTCTTCAAATTACGGAATTTATAGAAGCAAATCAGTCAGGATATATTTCTGTATATCCTTTAATATTACATATATCATTTATAAAAAAAAATAAAAAATAAACAAAGCTTATACAAAAAAATACACTTAATTATAATATAATATGAGTTAAATTAATAAAAAAATTTACAATAATTATAATTAAAGCATATATAATATCGAACATTTTTCGTTTTTTTTGTTTTTTAATTTGTGTGTTTTTTAATTGGATTTCGATAAAAAAATAATTAATTTAAAAATATAAATTCGTACACAGGAAGCTTTAATCCTTCTTGTGTACTTCAGTTTATTTATATTAAATCATTATTTGAAAGTTAATTATTTTCATTATAAATATATATAAATTTATATACATACATATATAATAATTACTTTTCGTTTTTGTTATTATAAAATAACAATATTTTATCATAAGTTGTAAAATATTAATGCATGAATACTATATAGGCGAATACAATAGTTGAAAAAATTTCCCTTAAAATAATTGTACGCTTATTTCTAATATATATGTATTTGTCTGTATAATATATAATATATATGTTCATATGTATATAAATGTTAAATGTGCAAATACATATTGCAATTGAAATTTGTTCGAAAAATTATAAATTCAATTCGTTATGATTTTAAAAAATATTAGTCAAGAAATAATCTTTTAGTGCATTAACCGTCGTAGATAATTGAGGCACAATACTCGTATATGGCGAAAAAAAAGTGATGTAAGTTTTATATACAAAAAACAAAAACAAATAAATAGAACTTCTAGAACAAAATTATATATTACAAACTAATATTTATAAGTAATATGGACGTCTAGGAAGTAGAAGTCCATAGATATAACAAACATTAGAGATTTGTAGGTTGCAGTAATAGAACTTAGTGGAATGTGTAACTTGGTTATAGAGTCTCTATATTCGCGCAAGAACTGGATTTGTCTGTGAAGTGTTCGTTGAGCGGCACTTTATATTCCACACGAATTCTGATAGTGTAATGAGGACTGCAAATTATTGAGATTGTTCTGTTCAAGTTCAATATTTTAGAATATATTTGTGCGGACTTAATTCTTTGTTCTCGCCTATTTTTAATATATTATATATTGTGCCAATTTAAGTTTTAAAGTGTTTTCATTTCCAACTTAGGAATGGCCAGAGTTCTTTAGACACAAGTTTTAAGATTCAGAATTGCACATATTATTTGTGTGTTATCTAAGGAATTATAAAAGTTTCAAGTTCCGTCTGGTGCTACCCCTTTTTGCATGGGGGTAGCATACTTCCGACCCCATAAAATTTGACCGACATATTATTTTGTTACAAAAACACATTTGTCTATGTCTCTGGCTATGTTCATGTGTTGTCACGGTATTTAAATATAATTATCTATTTTTAGAAATTCTTTTTTATGTATGGGAAAATACTCATGAAATTTCTTTATAATTTCTATTAAATAAATCTTGTGGAGAAAGTTACTTCCAAACTTAAGATATATATCTTAAGTATGTCCCATATCATTAAGTTATATAAGATTAATTATATCTTATCTTAAGAGTGTTAAGGACTCTTGTACAGCCTCTTGGGCCACCTCCTAAACAGATCTTATCTGTCTCCAACATTTTTCTGCTGGATATAATTATTTCAAGAGAGTTTGTTCTCTTCCTACTTTAACTACTCACACTTCTCATTGTTAAATAGCAAAATTAATTATCCTAATAACTTGGAATTTGGGTTTTTAGGACATTATGAGGATATTGCTTGGTTTCTGTTTGAAACCTAAAGCACGAATTAACCCTGAATTAACTTATTACAAATATTATAAAATAATAAATATTATTTTTAGGTGATTATATACAAAATAATACAAATTTAATTACAAATTTAAAATGTACATGTGAAATATGTAGTTAAATATTTATAACAAAGTAATATAAACATTTATATAAATGAATGAAATGAAATCACAATCAAAATAAAATTAAACTAATATTTCTTAACAATGAGTTTTCTTAGCATAGTTTTTCATTCAATAAATAACTTTTGAGATTAACATATTTGTATCTTTTAATATCACCACATTAGTTTTCAAACTGAATAGTAACATTGCTTTCTGTCACCGTAGAGTTTGTGGAACTTTGACTCAGACTTAAATCCGAAATGGGCACCGTCGAATACAGGTTCTTCTTGCTCCTGGTACAGCGATAAACTACATAAGCAATGCCAGCGAAGAACATCAACAACATGAATAGTACCAGAGCGATGACAATTGGAGGTAAGTCAAAGAACCAATTGACGATTTTTTGGACGGTCCCTAAAGCTGGATAAATCTGTTGTTCATTGTCATTATTTTGAGCTAGTAGACCAGGTACATTTTGTCTATAGCTTGTGGGTTGTGGTTCAGGTAAAGGTAAAGGTGGAGGCGCAGATGTATATGTCATTACTCCAGTACTGCTCGATACTTGTTCCTCAGTTGTGCTATAGCTTATTAACGGACCATCCGTGATTGGTGTAGATGCGCTGGAAGTTTCAGTTGGTGCAACAGTTGTAGTACTAGACACCTCAGTTGATATATTCATGGTACTTGAAGAAGTTGAAAAAGTTTCTGTAGATGTAGTAGAACTTCCTATCGGTGTATCCGTAGTAGTACTTGTAATTATGCTTAATACTCGGCTAGTAGAAGTAGTAGATGGTGTGGAAATTTCTACTTCTAGTATTGTTTCTGTCACGTTTTTAGAAAATAATGAAGTAGCGGACTCTGTTGAAGTATTTGTTAAATAATCTGTTGAAGTATTTGTTGAAGAGTCTGTTGAGGTTGAAGAATCTGTTGAAACGACTGGAGCTTGTGTTGTGGTTGTTGTAGTTGTAGAAGAAGTGTCAACAAAATCAATATCACTTGATGCTATGCTTGACATAGAACTTGAAGAATTTTTTTCAGTGCTCGAGTCTGTGAAATGATCACTTGTTGATTCTGTTTCAGTAGTATTTTCCAATAAAGCTGCATATGCTGTAGACAGTGTTGTATTTTCATAAATAACTGTACTGTCTGTGTCTTCAATTTTATTCTCTTCTACGATTGCTGAAACTGTGCTTGTGCTATTCGTCATATAATCTGTAGTTGTATTAAATATCGTAGTAGTATTTGCAGTATAATATACTTCAGATGCAGTTGTGTTATTTTCAGTACTCAATGGGAATGCTTCTGTAGTGGTGGTAACATTTTCTATTACTGGTTTTTGTGTAGATTTTGCTGTTGTAGTTTCCATTTCCATATCAATTTCAGTTGTACAAACAGGGCAGCATTGCCCTGCTACTTTAATCGGGTTTTTGCAGCGTGGTTCATCACAGAGATTTGAAACACAATCTGGGTAACCATCTATACAATCGCATTCAGTGCAATAATTATTTTCAAACCAGTGTTCACCATGTAGCATTGGCATTTGCAAATAAGATGAATAACAATTCTTCATTTGCATTCCCAACTGCCTGCTGGGATCATCGTTCTGACAGTGATTCTCACAAATATTATAGCAGTTGCATTTTGTGCAAGCATCACGCCAATACTCTTGGAATTTAGGTGGTTCACCATTTGTAACATCGCAATCTACTTTTTCCACGCATTTGAAGACTGGACAGCAACTGCCTGGCTTCGCTTGTGGTTCTCGTATTTTGACAGCAACTTCATTTTCGCCACATTTCATAACTTCAGGACACTTTTTGCAAACGCAGTCATTTACTTGGCAGCATATCCTCAATATGTCTTTTTCATTGCTATCTACGAAAGAAAATTCCCGCTTTCGGCGTACTCTTTCTTCAGTGATCTTAACATCGTCTGAAGTTTCTGTGAAGTTTTGAGGAGATGGTTTTAATTCTTCCACATGAAATTGAATTTCTTCATAATCATCGATCTCATCTGAAGAGTATATTTTAAGGAAACTGTCCTCAGGACATTCTAATACTACAGGACAAAATATGTGTTTGCATTGTTCTTCCAAATCTGCAGCGGTGTACTCTGAAAAAAAAAAGAAATTAATATTAGAGAAGTAGAAGAAAATTAAATAATTTTTATTATATATTTATTATTTATATATTTATTATATAACTATTGACCAATTAGCCCGTAAGAAAAAATATTAATATTAGTTTTAATTAATAATTAATAAGGTAATTAAAAAACATTATATAGTTATATATATATGCTCTATGGCAAAAAATCCATTTCAATTAGAATATAAATTATAATTTGAATAAATTATTTATTTAAATTATTTATTTTAGTATAAATAATTTTATATATATGGTCACAAAGATAATTTTATATATATAGTCATATATGTAATTGTATACATATCGTCACATAAAAATAATTTTATAGGTATATATAGTTATAAATAAATTTTTATATATATAGTCATGTAAATAATTGTATATATATAGTCATACAAAAATAATATTATATATATAGTTATATGCTTTAAAAAAAAACAGTGTTTAAAATAATCATAAATGCAGAAACTGATTTGTTGCAATTTATGACAGCTTTTGAGGAGGATAATTTTGAACACAAACACATATACACAGTATTCAAGAAAACTTTGCTGAAACACGTCCATCACCGACCTAAAAAGACCTATATCTGAGAAATATTCTTAAGAAATAATAATTTTATATCAATACTTCTAATATTATCTATTAAAATATTAAAAAATCTATATATTATTGTTTAACTCGTTGTTCTATATCTTGGGTTTTGAAAAAAAGGACCTTAAATCGAAGAAATGTCGATTATATGATATAATATAGATAGTTAAATTAGTTTTAGATAATAAAAATAATATGATAATAATATAATATATAATAATAATAATATATAATAATATAATAAATATTATATAATATTATTTATAATAATATTATAATAATATTAAATAAGGAAATATTTGTTTTGCCATAAATTTTAAGCATTTTAATGGAGCCACTAATGTTTCCTTATAGTCTAGAAAAAACATGTTTGAGTTATTAGAACTGGTAGACTTGACCCGCTAGTTTTATGTGAAATAAAACACGCGTCTTACTATTTGAGAACCATTTTTATTCCACCGTCTTTCATATTTTTTCTCCATCTGTTGCCTTACCAGATTAATAATTAGTAAAGAACTTTTACAATAATATCTAATAAGGATGATTCCCAGTACTTAAAAGACAGGAGTGTAGCGAAATGGCCGATTGATCATAAAATGGGTAAATTTGCATAAATCTACAGAAATGGATTAATAAGATACTTGTTGATCACTGGCTTAATAGTATAGGTCAGCGTTGAGAAAAACAAGATAGTTTTAATTGTTTTATAAGCTTTATTAGAGGTGATCTTATAGTTAAAATTTAAAAAGGTACTGTTGTTATGTTATCATAATAACGTGTTAGATTTTCATTGGAGGTCTTATACTCTAGTAGGAGAGCAGGACAACAGTCAGTAAGTAAGTAAGATTTTTAGTTTAAACAAAATTCTTCCTTTCTTCTCAATCCTTTGTTCTTGACAGAGCGGGGTGGCGAAAACAAAATTTTATTTATCATTAAATAGACACGACATTTTAACATATTTGTTGGTATGATTAATAAAAACTTATTTTAATATGGATATTCTAAAAAAGACGTCTTGAATATGGAATTAATAGACACCGAGACCTGTAGATTCAGTGAAATGTAGAGTGAAATTTCTATTTATTTTATCAACCCGTGTTCCGCGACTGTTAAGAAACGTGACTACTACATTTCTACAGGTTTCATTGAACTAAATGAGGTGTGGTATATTGAACTCAGTGATGTTGTTAGCTATGTCAAAAACTCCTATTAATGTCTGGGTTAGCTTAGGAGACTCTTTCCAAGGACAGCATAATTAATCTTATAGATTACAGATTAATAAAATTAACAGTACTTCACTAAAAATAGATGTTTTTCGAGCGTAAGCTTGGTCAACCTATTTTTCTTCTTTCTTCTAGTGCAGACTGCATAGACAACGTTGAGCAAGCGATGGAGATGCTTGAAAGAAGAAACTGGAGAATTCTAGCAAGCGACAGAGATACATGGAGGCGATTGCAAAGGGCCTCCCTTTCATTTAGGATCGTTGCGCTATTAATGATGTTAATGACTCAAAATAGTTACCATTGTTTACAAGTAATGTATTTTATATTACTGTATATATAGATAAATACCTGTGAGTGCAATTTGTTGATACAAATAAAAAAATATTCTCAAATTTAAAAACTTAAATCTGTTTCTGATATAAAAAACTATACTTTTTTTATTCTTTAGAGAATTTTTGTTTATTCGTGTTAAAGTGACAATCTTACGAACACTTTTTTAATGTTTAAAAAAATATGTAATAAATAATTGTTGAGAATATAAAAAATATGAATAACTATTGTAATATTTTTTCCAGCATTTTTCTCATCCCACGATAGGTAGGATAGGTTTACACTGTTAAGTCTTCTGAACTTCAAAATATTTACCCACTCACAGTTTTTTGACAGTTTTGTGCTATTAAATCATTTTTTTCACAAAAATATTTAAATTTATTTATATTTTTTTTGGGAAGGATAATTAAAATATGCTCTGCAATCAAAAATGGTTCGTCATAAAAATTTATTCTGAAATTTAATGCAAACCGAAATGCAGAAAATTTGTTGATGTGTAAATGCCATAAAGCACGTGAGTTAAATGTCCTGGCAAAATTTCGCGGGAATAATTTTAATCGCAATTAATCAAAAATATAAAATTTCTGTATATTAGTATTTAAATTCTCTTCAAAATATTTATTCACATTTTGTTAATTGTTATTATTATTATAAATAATATTTCTGTTATTATGTTGAGGTTAGTTGAGTCAGTGCACTTGAGCACTTTTACTCTCTATTAACTGCGAGGTTTCTTCATAACCTCTCTCTACCCCCCGACTGGACTATTGTTTATCATTTCATCAGACTAAGCAATAACCGACCTTAGATCTGCATACCTCCACGAGGAGCCTGTAACTATTCCGAGATTCGATAACGCGGTGTTGGTAAGGCTGGCAGTTTTCGTAAATAATTTTAGGGCTCTATCCTTTATGTACTTTTTGATCGGATCAATCTTAAGGTCCCTGAGAATGTCATTCGTCCTGACTTTGTGCTGGCGAATAGTAGTGTTTGAGGCCTTGCTGAAAGCTACACATTAATATAGAAGTGAAGGTCGAAATATTTGGTTATATACCAACTTCCTGTTCTTAGCATTGAGATTTTTATTTTTGAATAGCGGTTGGAGGTGATTAAGAATTTTGGCACACCTAATTCTTTTCAGTTGAACATTTTTAAGCCTTGTGAATCGTTTGTCCACCGTGATGCTTAGTTATTTCTAAAAAGTTATGGAGCATAATTACATTCAGTTGCACTTTGTTTTCAAATTAAATAAAGTAGTTGTTCATATTGAAGTGTTTCAAATGATTCAAATTTATTATCATTTCGTGTCGTTAAGAAATATATCTGGGATTGTTTTTCCTATTCCACAATAGTGCCTCTTAACATTGCTCTTTGAGTCATTGAATAAAAACCTGTGAATTATGCATTTGGTAAGAATTAATGTTATGCACCTAATAAAAAAATAAACATCTGCTTCTAGGTACGTTAGGGAACTGAAAATAGACTATGAAGGCGTTGGATAAGTATCATTGATTGTTTGAATCTAGGATCATTTATTTCCACCATATTCTACTGTCTTCTAATTTCGACCCATCTGTAAACCAAATCTGTGAACCTAGTTTGAGTTTGGAAGTTTTTAAAATTCACAAATTTAATTTACAGATGCGTCGAAATTAGAAAACGTAAGAAAAGAAGGGAAATTAAAATCGCTTTAGATTCAAAATAGGAATTTGAATGAGTATTAACCCATTACCGCTATTTTCGGTAATGTTTTCGCAGGATGATGAAAGGTACACACACTCATATCCTGTCATATAGTCAAGCAGCCTCAACATTAATTTGTCAGCTTGTGTATGAGTTCAAAAACAGTCAATTGAACGAGTTCCTTCTGGAAAATGAAAGGAGAAGAAATTTGTGGACCAATATATTAAAAGTGGAGGCTAAAGTCAAGCAAACTGATTTCTCATCTCAGTGAAGGTAATATCAAGTATTATGCTTTCGTTTACAAGGTTGGACTTGAGGATTCTATTTACAAACTTTACAAGTCACTGTAACCTGCAGTATGACTTAAATAAGTTGGGACTATTCGACACTGATGTCTATGGTTTTCGTTCCAGGTAGCCAATGCTGACATAATTGGGCATATAATATAGATAACAACTAATACTGCAGCTATATATAAATAACGAAAAAGTTACACAGATTCGACAGAAAAACTTTAAAAAAAAAAGTTATAAAATAAGTAATAGATACAGTGGGTGGATATAATCGTGTCTTAAAACGTGGGACTTATGATCAATTCTTGTATTGTTTCTGCAAACTTGCGGCAAAAGCATTAACTCACTCGACACCGATTTTGGCAGTGGATTATTTCACTTACGGCACCCGACAGAAGATAAACTGGTATCATGATTTAGCGCCACAGTTTTCGCTGTCTGACCAAGTTGGAACATCCACTCTCTGATGGAAGTATCATGTTGGCTGTAGGTAAAACTCAAGGTTACGTAGGTAGAATGATTGTATTTATTTACATTTATTTGATGCGGAGTTGCATTTTTCAAAGGGGTGCCGTGTGCCAAAGAACAGCAGAGCTTTTAAGAGGATCTCGCTTTCTCTCAATAAGGAAACTATATCTAAGCCTATATCTTTAATTGGCACTAGCAGAATTTATTGGGGGATTTTATTGTCTCATTATATTGATACGTCAATGGTAATGGTAGACAATCACTATAGAAAACTGTGAGTCTGTGCCCACGTTAAGGTTTAGTATTCCATTTACACATGTTGCCAGATGCTTGACGCACAATAAGCACAATCGCTACTCATTCGCACGTTTCTCTGTGCTTTATTAAATGTAACAGGAATAGGATTTGTTGTAAACACTTAATATCTCTTTAATTATTAATTTGCGAACTAATTAAATAAAAATTATTTATCTTCCTCAACAAACACACAAACACACAAGATCATATGAGAAACGGCCCAAGCAAATTGAAATAAAAGTACAGAAGCACAGAAGCTCATAACTCATTCACATAAGTATTAGAATTGTCATCATCATCATCAGCATTAATGACGCCAGCACAACGCCAGCATAACGCCAACGCCATGCCAGCAAATTATTATGAACAGTCAACACAAACAGTTGCGTTAGTCACGTTCCACAAGCGAGCCAAGTTCACACTTGAGTGCTCTGCAGTTCTGCTCAAATGTGTGTGCACTCACACTTGTAAACGAAACGAAATGTAAACAACACAAAGCACTCATACGCCACGTAGAACAGTCGCATTTCTGGTTTGGCTATTGAAGAAGGCAAATTTAGGCAAATTTTTGAGTTTGATTTTTAGTAATTTTTGGTTTAGTTTCGCTTTCAGTATTATTTAGAAATCATTCTATGCTTTTTTTTTAAATATCTAATTAATTTAATTAATTTAGTAGAAAGGTTTGTGGTTTTAAAAATTACAAATAGTTTATCTGTAGAGAACAGTATAGATTTTATTGCAATTTACCCTGACTATTTACTCAGGACTACTACGTATAATATGAGATAAATTTTATATACTAATTATAATTAGTGCTTAATAATTTATATAAAATTTACATAATTAACAAATAATATGTAGAATTTTTATTAATAATAATGTTGTTAATAAGACAACTTTTAATAGATTAAAAATAATAATAATGAAACACTATTCAAATATTAAACAACACTTTGAATATTTTAATGATATATAGATATAACGATATATAGAGTTATAAGACATATGCTTGAAAATATGTTCATTTTAGTTTGCAATATTTTAAAACAAAAGCAATATGTTATATATTAAATATTACAAATATTTAGGAGTTTGGATCTCTTATAATGGCAAATTCAATAAACATCTCAGTAAAAAGTTAAATGCAGCCAGAAAAGCAATAAACTCGTCAAGAAAAATAATTTTGGGGAAAAAATGAGGTTGCGACTTCGCTAAAGTTTCAAATATTTCAAGCGGCTGTAAGATCAATTCTCTTTTATGCAGCACAAGTATGGGGAGTGACAAGTTTATTGAATTAGAAATCCTTCAAATATGCTTCCTAAGAAGAATATTTAGGTTACCGCAAAACACGCCCAACTATATGCTAC
>NC_051846.1:81935313-81943942 GCF_002237135.1 Teleopsis dalmanni
TTTTGAGTTTTATTTTAAAATGCATATGATAACAGTTATAAGATGATTTTTATTTTTTTTATGATAACTGTTACGGTCCCTGATTTTATATCTCGTTTTACAGGAAATCTAATTTCTAATGTAGGTTAGGTTAGGTTGGCATGGCAGCCTTTCACACCGAGGCCCACTTGACCACAAATGATGACCCGTTGTGACACCACACAGATTTCTGATACAATTTTAAAAATAAGATCAATTTGTATTACGTGAAATATATGCAAGAGTCAATTCCATATACATAGGTATTATAACACATTTTTGAGTTCAAAATGTTTTAGCAAATGCAAAAATAAAAATATTTCAATAAAATTCTTTTACTTAAATGTTTTTGCATTTATTTCAATTAATTATTAAATTTGAAAAACACTAAGTAATAATAATTCCCTTGCCATATAAAAATCACAATACAGCATCATTGCTATATATCACAAAATAGACATAGTACGTCCGTACAGCATAAATAAAAATAAAATTTTAAATAAATTTAATCTGATTTAAAAGTGAAATTTGCGTACTTATTTCAATTCATTTAATTTTAACTGAGTTTTTTAAAATTACAATATTTAACAAAAAAAATCGAACCGAATTAGTTCAATCAGTTTAATTGGAAAAACATGAAATTTTCATTTACCTTTTTAGTAAAGGAAAAACTTTATCCTACTTTTTCGTTATAGTTTTGCGTTTTTCAGTTTTTTAAAACTTTTTAAAGCCGGGGAAGTACATAAAACACGTGTGAAAATGTGGAAAAATTTATTTTTAATTGTTGGTCACAAAAGCAATTAAAAATCGGAAAAGTACTGCCACCTTTTTATATGCATAAATTGATATGCAAATAAATATATATAGATATATGAAAATATATATGCATATATGTGTATAATACATAAATTCCCAAAGAGTCACACCCACCTCAGTTGCATGCATAAAAAGTTTAACAACAAACTTTCATACCGCAGTTGAAAAATATCAAGAAATAAATAAAAAGTTAATATTGCGGGAAATAATTTAACAATTTTATTGTTAAAAAATACAAAAACGAATATAAGTTAAAGAACAAAACTATTTTATTAACAAATAAATTAACAATAAAAATAATAATAAATTGCACGTTGTTCTCACAAGTGCGTTGTTATTTTAATATAAAATGGTAACCACAAAAAAAATGCTTAAATAGTATTAATTAAAAACCGCATAAAAACAAATGAATGTAATAATTTAATTTCAAAAAATTCTAAATATTCATTAAATTATTGATGCAAATGAATGAAATGAAAAAAGGAATAAATGGACTCAGGCATCTATGACATACCTCATTTATGAATATTCAAATATTTCTTTAAATATTTCAATAAATTTAAAATAATTTCACATAAATAATATTTAATTAAAATATTTATTATAATAATGTTCACATTAAATATTTTATTAATTTTTTTTTATTATATATTAAAATAACGGCACCCGTCGTTAAAAATAGCCCACCAATCGAAAGCATGGCAATCAAAGCGGACGACGTGAAAAGGACACACTTTAGAATTTCGCAACTTTACAGAAAAATAACAAAACTAATGACACCATATCGTTTTATATATGATTCTAAAAAAATTTCTCATATCTTCTTCTACTTTAGAACTAGAACAATTGCATACTCAAATAAATGGTAATTTGGTGGGTTTTAGTGGCGATAGCGCTGTCTCTTTTATCCAAAGACCGTTTTATAAAGGCAATTTAGTTTAGAATATCTAAGTTTGAAATGTCCGGCGGTACACAGGAAAAAATCGTTGTGATTTTTATGTTCAACAGAAAATTTCCCTATAGGAAATATAAATCTCGTTTTTGGAAAACAAAACTTTTATTTATTTATAAACTAGTATTATTTAAACTAAAAACATAAATTTCAATTTCAGTTGATATTCATGTTTAAACACACACAAAAATTATAATAACAGTAAGTACTGCCCATATACGGAATAAAAAATAAGGTCTATTTTCAATATGTACCAATGTGTACAACGTCAAAGAATCGCATATTCAAAAAATTTCTTTAGTTGAAGAGATAAAAAGTGACTGAAAGCTATACCAGTATGACATAGACAAATCTATGTATAATGTATGATATAGACAAATCGAGATGAAACAAATTTGATCAACATAGACATATAAAGAGAATGAATGTATACTACTTTATATTTACTGACTGTAATTCATAAGTTTAGAAATATATAAATGTAAAATAAAATTATGTTATGATTTCACCCGTAATTGTATTTATTAAAATAATTTATTAAATATATATAAACTTAATAAATAATTTTATCTATGTATTTAAATTTGTTTTTGGTCCTAGAGCTAGTTCAATTAAATTGATAAATATTTACTCATCTCAGATAGTTGTTTCGTAGGTGCGCTAAGTAGTTTTATTTCTGAAACAGATATATTTAAATGCAATTTCCCAATGTTCATGCCACCATTGACGCCATACGGTTGCATTTTGCCAGAGATTGAACTGCTCTAATAGACCATGTAACTCGTAGCAGAGGCGGAGATATGCCGGAAATTATATTCAAAAAATAAATGCATTGAAATTATCTACCAGATTATAATAAAAAAAATTCATTGAAACAATATTTTTGTCATGATTGTATTTTAAGTTCTCATGCAGCTAAATACACACCCGATATTATTCCTCATTGCTTTCTCTTTCTTTTTGTTAATTTATATAAGATTTATTAAGGATTCGATGAGTATCGCATAATTTTTCAATAATTTCAAAGAACAATTTTTTGTTTTTTTCAAACCTTTAACATTTGGCTGTTAGTAAGAATAATTTTATGAAAAGGTCGGAAGTATAACAAATAGAAGTAAAAAAGCCCATAAAAAATAGCTTATCGCTGACGCATGTCATTTAAATAACACTCCTAGTTAAGAAAATTATGAATTTTAATTGTATAATTTAGATCTGAAACACTATGCGAAGACGTACTTTCAAATGGTAATCATGCTGATCACCATTGTCAACGCATATATGCGATTTATATGGTCTTCAAAACCTTCGTCACTACTTTTCGCTCATCCGGACCTACCTAATATACCTCTATTCGCATGAGTTTCAAAGGTATAAACATAATCATGAATTTTATACTAATTTTTTTAATTAAAATACTTAACCCCTTTTTACAATATACTTAAAAATAACTATAACTATACTTGTGTAAACTTAAAAGCATTTATTTTTGAAAATAAAATACCTAAGCAGGTGATTATCACTGAAACACTTAAAATATTTCTTCCCATTTCCAGAATGCAATAGTCACATTAAAAAATAATTAGGCTCTAATGGCAAGGATATAACTTCAACGCTCTTATTGCGATTTCCTTCACGTTGCGACATTTATTTGGCACAAATTAAAATTTTATTTGTCTTATATTCTGAACAGTTTTTTAGTTTCTAATTTCGGAACTATTTCGCATGAAAGCATGTATAATTTACACATGACTGTACATGCTTCTGCTTCCTCAACTTCATCGCTCCAAAGGCAGACTTTGCAAGGAGTTATATTTCACGTAGAAAAATGCACATAAATTTTGCATACCTAACATACTTTTGAAGACTACCAGCAACACATTCTTCTCGTGTTCTCTCCTGTTTCGTTCTTGCGCTCTTTTCTTTTGTCTGCACTTCCATTTTGTATTTGTCATGTTGACATTAATGCATTTCACTTGCTGCTATTTTACCACTCACACGCGCACAAAAGGTTGCATCAACGTAAATAGTACACATGTATGCGCACACACACATGCACAAGTGAAACTGAAAGAAGTCAATATTCTTTATTGCGGGGTTACATTTCAGAAGACACGTACATGCAGTATTGTATATGCAATGTTGTTTTTGCAATTTCGTCTTGGTACTCTCGTTTGTATATTCATATTAAATGCAAAACAGCAAATTTATGTGAATGGGTGCGTGTGAGTTTTGTGCATAAAAGCAGTTGCAGTTTCTGATAAATTGTAGACAGACTTTTGTTTAACAACTTACATATTTTCTTAAGACAAGTCTTTTAAATTAGATCGTCTCATCATATATTAAATAAATTTATTTTTATTTATTATGAAGCGAGATAATTATTGCCTAGACTAACTAAGCAGTAGCATGAAACTTTCAGCACTGAGAGTTTCCGAAATTCATAAGTTGATCCTCTACAAGTTGGCAGATGCGGTAGATCCAAATAAACGAGTTTTAACATGAGATTTAGGTATACAATTCAGCAAATTAACATTAGCAACTTCGCTGGCTTAGCCATAAGAATAGATAACGATACTCCAGCGATAAAGAAATTTAAACTGTCAGTTAGAATATAAACCGCATATGTGGATCGTGTCCTCGCTAGAATAATCAAGTTGAGAGAACACTAACCATACTTGTTGCACGAGACTAAAAATAGCGCATACACGATAGAGGCGCCTGGAGAGGAGTATTGCGTTAGCCAAAACCTTGAAATGGGTTGTTATGACCATTTAAGTAAGTAAGTAAGTTACTAAGCAATCAATTGTTTCGCGTATACACCTAAAAATTCCTAAGCAAATCCATTAACTGGTTTAAGCAATATTGCACTGCGCTATTTACTCTTTTTTTTACATGGCGCTACATCTAAATATGCACAAGCATGGACTTTTTCATAAATCTTCTCCATTTCTTGGATTTGTTGGTACCTTTTGATTTTGCAACATATTGCATTCCACCCGATTTACCAATACATTCTTTTTTACCGACTTTTTGTTAATGCATTTTCATTTATGCTCTGCACATGTCCAACCCATTGTTTGCGTTCAAAATATTTTTCATTGGTTCACATTTTACAAAACCAATATTCACCTTGAGTACAACCTGATGAAAAGTTCTCACTCAACATATTGCCCACCGACCGTTTCGTTTATCAGAACAAATACATTTTATGAACACATTTTCATGCTGTAATATTATTTCTGCGCTATTATAAAGTTACCTAACACTCAAACTATATAGTATTTATATGTTTCAATGCTAAACAATCCATGTTTATCTCAAATAGGACCTGCTACATTTCTTATAATTTCTCATTTAACTACAACTAAGCCAATGGCATATATCTTTCCCTTTGTCCATGTTTTGTACTCATATAGTCGTATTTAGCATAACATGAATTGGGTTGCTCTCAAAAACTTTAAAGCAGCTTGACTGTCTGAAAGTACGTATATATTCCTATTTAGTATATTATACACTTCCAGAAAAGCTATAGTTTTTCCAACTCTAAACGGACAAATATCTCATTCGTAGTTATAACTGGTCTTCTAATGAGTTCAATTTTTACTCGAAGGAAAGTATTTATCTGGACGATTCCCAGATATTTCATTCTTTTTCGAAAGCGATTTCAAATAATTATAGTACATCGATTATGTCGTAATTATAACTGGTCTTCTAATAAGTTCAATTTTTACTCGAAGGCAAATATTTATCTAAACGATTCCCAGATATCGTTATTCTTTTGTTTTAAAAGCAATATCAAATAGTTACAAACCCAAAAAACTCTTTTGTGTTTAGAACAGTTCGGAAAAATCAGGTTATATCTCTATGTACACATCTCCTCTTATATAAAATAATTCTGCAAATTCTTTGTGCTAAAGTGTTTTTACATTTTTAATATAACTTTGTTTTTGGGATGCAATATTGCATTTAACATTTTTATTTAGTTCGTGCGGTGTTAACTAGTTTCTGGTATTAAAGTTTAACATTTTAAGTATCTTTTTTACATTTTAAGTATGATTTCCTTTTTATAAAGCATTACTTTATTTTCGTCGCAAATACAGTTTATTTATAACTGAAATCCTTGTTTTTTTTCTGTTCTAATTTTATTATCAATGCGGGAATTTTTGTGTACTTGTCTTCCTCTTTCCAACTGTTTAATCATCTTACATCCACCATTTTTTTCGACTGATTTGAAGCCTCTTACTTATTTATTCCTGAAGTTTTTTCTTCAGTTTCCTTAATTTCAGATCAATTTTGTTGGAAAATTTATAAAATCATTAATAAGAGACATTTTTAATATATCATAAATTTGTTTGAGAAGTGATCTTGTCACTGTGTTATTATATGATCCTTTTATTCTATATTCTTACTTTGTACGACCAATCGGTGTTATGGCATCAGTCAATTTAAAAGCAATATATATGTATATACAGCTTATTATTTTAAAAATCAAAACCAAATAATTAGTCTTATCATTCGCTTTGTAAAATAGTTTTAAGCCAAAAAAAATAATAATTAGATTTGATTGAATAAAATATGTTTTCAAAAATAATTATTATAAATTGCTTTTTACTTTTCCAGGCAAAAATAACTTTTACATTCTGCTTTTTATTTTAAAACACTAAAATAAATCTTATTCTTACCATAAAAATTAAAACCTCAAAAATAACTATTTTTTTTACAAGCAAAAATAAAACTTCTTGCTTGCAACTTATTTTTGAAAACCAAATATAAGTTGCAAGCAGAACGTTTTATTTCTAAGCAGAGCAAAATAAAATGCATTGTGTTCACTTACAAAATGTTTTAAACAGTTACTTCAGGTAAATAATTAATATTTTTTTATTTAATAAGTATTTTATTTACAAATTGAATCCAAATATATATATAGAAAGTTGTTAGTAAAAATATTAAGTTGCGACTTTAGACAACTTTTTGAAGCTATTTTTTTTCTTGAAAATTATTAAAATAACTATTTTTTTCTGTGACTGTTTAAATAATTTTAATTCCTTATTGGAATGGGAATGCTTCATTTCTTATTGTAATATTATTGAAAACAGTTGTATTATAGTAAAAGTAATTCATGTTACCTTTCTTCAGTTTTTACATTTTATACTGCATTTTTTAAATTTCTCCATTTTTGTGAATGAAAGAAGAATGTTTTTAGTCATTAATTAAAATCACTTCCTACGCTAAAAAACCAACAATCTCACAATTTCAATTTCCCACTAAAACAACTTAAATTCTCATACCTTCTGTTCCTCCGTATTTCATTTTGAAGCTTTACCTGTTATTTTTACAACTTTTCTCTTAATTTTCGCTATAAAATCATTCAAATGCAAATTAAGACAAAAATTAGGAGAACAATTGTAATTCAATTAATTTTCCATTAAAATTACCGCAAAATGACGAAAGCAGCTGCATAATTGTCAGGTACTTGAAAATTAAAGGCAAGCAAAATGAACAAATAATTGAAATGTGACACTGATAAGGCGAAATGCTACACAAAGATGAGTTCCCTCTTTACTTCGTACTCCGCTCTCCACATTTCGTATACCATACGCCATGCAGAACAACACCACGTTACCGCAACATAAAAAAACGCCTGACATTAAGTAATTAACATAAATTTTTGCTTAAAAGCACTCAAAGCGTGTAACAATAATAACAACAAAGCACAAACACAACAAACAACAACTTCATTTGAATATAATCCACACTTTTGAAAATCTTGAAACTCATTCTGTAGAAAATTTACACGATATCTGATATCGCGACAATTCGGTGAATTCGGTGGATTCGGAGGATTCGGAGGCTGCCTTCAGTACAGCGGGAACGCGATTGCCTGTTAAAATGGCGGTGTGAAGTGCTTCATTGTCAGTTCTTAACAATGAATTTTCATGCATACTCCAAGTGAAATTCGACTATGGGAACACTGGTTTTATGCATACGACAAATCGAGCAACAAGAACAGGAGGTACAACATCAACGACACCAGCAGCAACAACAACAACAATAACAATAAGAATAATACATACAACAACGACTGTATAACGGAAGAATCTGCTTGAAATGATGTTCTTCCTTTTCTTGTCATTTACGTCATGTACTTCCGTTTCTCTGCAGCTTTGTGCGTATTTGTTAACGAAACGAAAATTTTCTGTATGAAATTTACACTCTGTTGATTATTGTTTTTGGCTTTGTAGTTGTCTTAGTTGTTGTATTTGTAACTGCTATTATCTTTAGTGTACACGTAGACATTTTGACAGGATTAGATATACCCGAGTATCCGCTTTACTTGGCAATAACCAAGCATGTTTGAACATGAAGCAATGACAGCAACCGCAAAACTAACAACAACGGTTCTGGCAAATGTAAACAAAAGCCACCATCATGCACACTAGCCCTAACAACATCCCCACCAAAATACACACCAACAACAACCAAACGAGCTAAAACAAATTCCGCAATGTCCTTAAGCCGCAAGGTGTCAAAGTGTGTGCTAAGAGGATAAATAGTGTGGAATAGTGGAAGGACTTTGCGGTGGTCAGTGCGTTACTTAAGATTTTAGCTGATTTCAGTTGATTTCAGCTGATGAACTTGAAAAGGTAATTTCGTCGACTGTCAAGCACATGCAAACAGGGACTTCAAATGTGATTTGTGCGTTGGCGGTATATTTCATGGACATTAAAGTGGAAAAGTAAAGTAAATATATGTTGCAAGGACACAGACTTCTGAGTAACGTAATTAATTGAATTCGATTTATCGTTACATTTTATTGCTTCATTTTTATCGGCTTATTTATCT
>NC_051846.1:81944042-81951557 GCF_002237135.1 Teleopsis dalmanni
TGCATTAAAAACAAAATGAAAATAAACATAAGTTCTAGTGTTGTAACTTTATGTACAATCACACGCAACTATCTATGCATATACATATATGTCACTCTCTACAGACAAGTATCTACGAGTATTTATTCCAACTCGCTTTCATCGGCAAACGTATTTTTGCTGCTTGTTGGTTTGTACGCATAGAAAGCTATGGAAAATGCTAAAACTAACACAAGTGACGATAATATCATTCCACAATATCAGCAAAACAGGGAAAAATGTGTTTTCCAAGAGCATGAAATTTCAATTTTCCCTCCTGAAGATATAAGATACATGGTATGTAACACTAAAGATAAAACTTAGCTTCGCCACAATTTCTTCACTAAAATACGGATATTCATGATTTAAATGTTTTAAGTTTTAGTGAAAATTAGTTTAATTTAATTTATTTCTATTCAATTTAATTTTATTTTATATTGTTTTGTTTGATTTAATTTAATTTAATACAATAAAATTTAATTAAATACATATATTATTCTATTTTATTTTAATTGATATTTGCCCCGTTTCATATATTTTATATTATTTTTCACTTTTTTTTATGTTTACAATAATTTAGTTAAATATAATTTAATTTTCTTTAATAAAACATTTATAATATTTCTAAAAGTAATATATTTTAGGTTAATTAGGTTAATAATTTATTAAATCCACTTAAACGTATTTTCGTATATTTTCTACTTTATTATATTTGTATAAAATAAATATTATTTTATTACATTTAAAATAATTTAGTTAAGTGTGAACTAATTACTTTTGACAAAGCATTTATATTTTATGTTGTTTTAATTGATTTAATTTAATATATATTATTATTATATTTGGTTTCATTTCATTTAATTTTGTCAAGATAATTTAATTATGTATAATTTAATTCGCTTAAATAAATAATATCTTATAATTTTTGTTTTTATTTAATAAATTATTTACGCCATAATTTTTTTTAGTCCGTTTTATTTAAATAATTTTACTTTATTTTGTTTCTTATTTTATTATACATAACTTATTTTTCATTTTGTCAAGGCAGCTCATTTTCTTTAAAAAATCTTTTTTATTTTTTCTTAGTATAATTTCTTTAATTTAGCATTATATTTAATTTGTAGTAAATTTACAATTTTTAGTTATTAAATTTTTTCTCATATTAAATTATTATTCGTCGTATTATATTATTTCAATATATTGAAAATCGGTTTTATAGTCAAAATATCTTGAAATATAATCTCTAATGATTTGGGTAAAGAGAACGAAGCGAAGGCTTTACATCATTAAATTTTTGTGAATTTATAAAACTATATAATAAGACTATCTACATATATATAGTTATATAATATGTCACTAACATATAACTAGTTACGTACTAAATAATTATATATAAAATAACTTTTGTAAAATTTGCTGGTATACCCTGTATAAAAAAGATGTATTATCGTCAAATAATATAACTTCAGAATTAAAAGTTTCAAGAGCAATGGGTGATATAACAATTTATTTAAATTATTCTTTGAGTAATACCAAAGAGCAATAATGCCGAAATACCTTTGGGGTAAAAGTCGAAACTCTGCTTTCATTAAGATTGATGCATAAAGTTACCTGTAGAAAAGAAATATAAAATTAAATAATAGGTCGTTATAAACTTACACTGTATTTGAGTGATAATAACACCGTTATAAAATAACAGCAATACAAAAGCGTATTTATTAAAAATAGTGTGTCTTACATAAATAAGAATTTTAATTTATGGACAATATCATAAGAATTTTGATGATATTTTCTCTGAACTTGTGGTATATTTTTTAATCTTTGTGCAAACTTACAATTTACTACATATTAATTTAAAATCTAATTGTTATTCCAGATTTTTTAGTTTTCTGATCTATAACTTATGTCAAATACTTATCTATAATACAAAAAAGAGTTGCCAATTCATTCAAGAATTCTACTCTACTCTAGAATTCTAGAACAACTAGTTGTTCTATTTCTTCAAATAATAAAATCCTTTATTGTTTTGCTCTCAATTGTCACAATAAATGCAAAGAATTAAATTTTCCTTTACGTTCTCAATTGATCTATGTGAGAGAAACCTCTCCCGTCTGAAATATGATTTTTAAAAATTGTAGTAAAATTGTATGTTTGCTTCTGACATCCATAATACGCAATTATATCTTGTATAATTATTAATTTAAATATATTAAATAAACTATGCAAATTGGAGATCCATTGATAACATTAGTTACTTTATCGCTTTTATTTGTGATTAAGTAGTATTTTTGGTTCACAAGGCTGTCAACTCAACCCAACGTAACGTCATGAGTTAGATGCATTAAGTACTTATCTGGATTGAGTTGTTGATCTTATGTATGTGCTATTACATTAAAACAGTTTACGGACTTTTACTTCAGTAAGAAATTTTCTTTTAACCTTAAAATGTTTGGTTTGCCATATATTGGTCAGTATCACTTTTTCTTTTTTAATTATACTTTATACAAAATTTTTTCCTAATTTCCACACTAATTTTGAATTACTGATAAGCTGAATACCCATTATATCTGGCCCCAAGTAAAATGAATAACTGTCGCCGAATGAAGACGCTTTAAGCTTTCACATGTTAAATTATGGAATATCATAGACTTGGCAAACATAAAAAAAAAAATTTTGTAAAAAAATTAATAATGGTTTGTTTCAGTATAAAAAATTTGAACATAAAAAGTTTCAAAATGAAATATATAAAAATTTTTTGATTTATTTGATATTATTTTTTCCTGAAAACGGCCAACACTTGTTGTCAATATTGTTTTTATAATGTTTTTTTTATTATTTAATTTCACTGAAGATAACTTTCAAAGTTAACAGAAATATTTGTATTTAATACAAAATATTTATATTAAACATTTTAATAAAATGCACTTTTAAATTTTTTAACAGGTATAAATAAAAAAACTAAAATAAATAATATGAATAAATAATGTAAAAAAATAAATAAAATAAATAAAGTACATAAAATAAATAAAATAAATAAAATAAATAAAATAAATAAAATAAATAAAAGAAATAAAGTAAATAAAATAAATAAAATAAATAAAATATGTAAAATAAATAAAATAAATTAATAAAATACATAAATAAAATAAGTAAATAAAATAAGTAAATAAAATAAATAAAATAAATAAAATAAAAAAAAAT
Organism: Teleopsis dalmanni; assembly: GCF_002237135.1. NCBI lineage: Eukaryota > Metazoa > Arthropoda > Insecta > Diptera > Diopsidae > Teleopsis > Teleopsis dalmanni. The sequence continues at coordinate 81,947,262 of NC_051846.1, forward strand.
AAAATAAATAAAAAAATAAAAAATAAAATAAAAAAATAAAAAAAAATAAGTAAAATAAAATAAAATAAAATGAAATAAAATAAAATGAAATGAAATGAAAAAATATAAAATAAAATAAAATGAAATAAAATAAAATCAATTAAAATGAAATAAAATAAAATAAAATGTTCAAAATATCAATAGTTAGTTATTAAATAACATTTATAAAAATAAATTGACAAAATAAAATTAAAATGTGATTTTATGTAATTTTTATCTATTTTCATTTAAACGTGATCAATTATGGCAGCCAAATTTAAAAAATAAAAATTGTAATATTCCATCCTACTTGGCTATGGAAGAGAGGCACTATTTTTGTTATAATTTTTCAATATAATTTAAGCAGCTACTTTAAAATGTTGAAGCTTGTAGTCTAGCGCCGCTCCTGTGTTGAGTTGGCCATTGAAATGTCATCACAGCACAAACTACACTGCACACAAACGAGAAAGTAATGGTTGCCAACCACAGCAAGTTGCGTTGAATCTGTGTAGTTGCGCAGCTTATTGTGACAAAGACGATAAAACCAATAAATTGCAACTGCATCCACTTCTATAACTTCGGTTATACGTCCATTGTTATATCTACATTGACAATAACAACAATATTATTGATAATGTGTCCTTAGATACAATGAAATCTTTTCAATTAACTTTTTTTTGTTTTATTATAAACAACTCTAATGAGTGGAGCTGGGTAAAATTGAAATTTCCGAGAAGATTTAACATTAAACCATTAAAGTTCACTTTAAATTATCCCGAAGTGGGTCTTTGTTTTTAAAGCGATTTGTGTAAATAAATGAAATATTTAAATTATGCCAAGAAGTTATTTGCTCACATTTGCTATATTTGCTTGGTTTTAACATTTGCTTGGCATGCAGAATTTTGCATATATTTGACGTTTGCTAAGTTGAACATTATGCATTTCCCCATAAAATTTTCACTATGTTTTCAAAGGAGTTTTTCATTTATTCCCTAAAATAAATTTTATGCCACCGAACCGAAAATTTTACTCTTTTGAATGTTTACATATCTAACAACGTTAAACGGACGTTTCTCGTAAAATATTCTCGCATTTAAACTAATAAAATTCTTACATAACAAACTCACCTAAATGCAAATATTTTCAAAAAAAATTTTAAAAAATATAAAGTATATACCGCACAGTACAAATAACATTTTCTAGATCTTATTTCAAACAAATTAAATCCACTTTTAACTCATAAATTTTACTCTGAGTAAACCATATTTATAGTCTATTTATAGTATATATCTACAAAATTGATTAATAAGTTCTAAATATTTCCTATTTTTGCATGGAAAATTTGACAAAAAATAAACTTCAATAACAGTGCTCTAAATCTACTTATAGTGTATATATCTGCAAAAAAAATTCTAAAGAACCAGAAATTTTAATGGTTTTGCATTATTAGTTAAAGTCAAGAAATCGACTACAATTATTCAAGTTACACTGTAAAATAATCACTGCTCACTACGAGCACAATTTAGCTTCCGTAATTTCAATATTATCAACTTCTACCAGTACTATATATACTATATAGAAAGCTTGAAATCATTAAGACTTGTGTTTGCTTAAGTATAGTATACGAACGTTGAAATACTAAAACTTTTAGCTTTTGATAAACTTTATGCCAATTTAAACTTTGCAAAAATGTTCGATGCAAATGCTCGTATAGTAATACGCACCTCAGCCCAATTGTGCAAATGAGCATTGCCTGCACCTAAATCTCGATGTAACATCCTTAAGACTTAAGAGGAAATTGCTGGGAAACAGGAATGACTTGTAAGAGTTTTATATCAATTTAACTAAAATATGCTACACACTGCCAAGCTAGTAGCTTGGCAGGAAAAGAAAATGATAAAAAATGTATAAATTTACGTAGTGGTTATGAAAAGTTTTTAAAAGTAATTCGCTTAATATCTACTTTCTACTTTCCAACTACAAACTTATGAACTGAAGTATAAAAAGTAATTTTACATCAATTGACAATTGTATTGTTCGAACGACATTTCAGAATTTTCACTATAGTATTTCCTTAGCGCAAAAGTTAAAAAGTGTTTCGAGTGAAAACTTTTGAAATGTTTTTATTTTATTAAAAAAAATATTTTTTTTCTTGTAAAATTGCTATATAATTTTTTTGTTTCCCTTTTTCCGTTTTATACACAAAAATTCTTAGGTATTTGAAATTTTTAATAATGGTTTTATTACTTTTATTTGATTTGGTGGAAGTGCACACTAATTCAAAATTACACTCCTTCACATCATATACAATATATATTCTGTCAGAAGGATATGCTAGGCTTCAAAGTATACTTCTATGAAATCATCTGCAGAACTAACTATCAGAACTTAACGGCGATCTTATTACAGTGTTGAGTAAATTATTATTACTGTTGAGTAAAAGTAGTTCAGACACTAACTCGCGTTTGCTCAAGTAAAGAAGAAGAAGATTTATACAATTTTAATTTTACAATTAAAAAAAAATAATATAATAGTTAAATACATCTCTTAAATAATTCGCCTTTCAAATTATGGGTTTATTGGGATTTACTATAAATACTAAAATTCATAAATTTCATGCAGCAATGGGACTCATAAAATATCAATAAATTACACAACTTCAGAAATTTCCGTTATCATTAAATTTACAACAAACTGGTATGTGCAATTATACGTAAAACTGTTTTAGCTGAATATGTCAAAGTCATATTTATAGTCTGTCTAAAGTGCATAGTACCTAATTGTCAAAGTTCCGATTGTAAGTTTCCGTCTTTCTGTGTATGTCTGGGATCAGCTATGAACCGCAATAACTCAAGCCTTACATGCAACAAGCAACAAGTCAGCGTACAATACACTATCGTGTCTCTGCATTACATCAATATTGACTGTCATTTCAACAAGTTTTTGTGCCACATAACATTCCCTTAAACAATAATTTACATATCAACTTACATACAACAAAATGCATACAATGTATTATGTATCTTTAAGCTGTCCCTATCAATAATTCAACTTATTTAATCTTAAAGTTATATGTATACCTCATATATATGTATCTTCCCACGCAGCGTTGACGCATGTGGTTTTCGAGACATAGCCTCATACTTTTGCTCACAAAGCTTTGACAACTCAAATTCGCAGAAGTAATATCACATATCATATTTATGGTGTTTTTTATGTGTTTTTGATCGATTATTTTTTTTTAACTTCAGTATTTGTTCGATAATGTGTGACAAAACGTTTCCTAAATGTTTTTTATTGACTTACTTTTTTAATGTTGCATATTTAAGACAAACGCAGATGACAAATATCTTTGTCGACATATTTGCAATTGATTGGAAAATGTGTTGACATTTAGGTATTAGGTTTATGGATTATAGAATTCGAATAGGCATTTATGAATTTAATGTACTTTGAAATTTGTTATTAAATCTAATGTAATGCATTTCATTTCACAGTAATTGAACTGAATAAATATCAAAAAGAATTTATTGTAGATTAATTTAATCTGACATTATTTAATATTAATATGAAACAATGAAATTAATTTCATCAAATAAAATTGTTTAAATTGTGATTTTAATTATATGTTGCATATTTCCTGTTTACTTCATTCTTAAGCTTATATTAAATTATGTCATTTTTCTAAAATGCTTTAAAACTATTAAAAAAATGTCAGTAGCATAAGTTTTGATTACTTAACAATTAATTTAAAAATTAATATATGACATGGTAAAATTTAGCTTACATCCAACCGAATTATATGGTTTTAGTTCCTTACTAACAATACAAACTTCAACATTCACTTAACGTCTGTACAATTTTTGGTATTTTTGTTGATAAAACATTTCGAAGTATGCCAAGAAATAACTTGTGGCCTCACTCAATTAATCCAGACTGTCACTTCTCAATTTTACTTTTGAATACTTTTCCTGCTATTCACCCACTTACTAATGCTTACTTACTCAGTCATTAAAAAGTTGAAGGAAAAAATTTAAATATCTTGTGCTACATTCTAAGTGTAAGTTCCGTAAGTTCCGTAAGTTCCGTAAGTTCCGCAAGTTCCTTTCGAATTCTACAATTTTTTCCTCTTAATTTTAACCACACTTGAAATTCATTACCACTGCTAAAAGCCACAAAAACTAATACTAAAGCCAGTAAGGTAACGTCTCGTACTCGTATTCGTAGTTATGTTGGAGATGAAAAACTTTTGCCTTTGGTGCGCTGACAATGAATTGC
>NC_051846.1:81951657-81956193 GCF_002237135.1 Teleopsis dalmanni
GATTAAGAAGACTCTGCGGCAATAACAACAACACCGATATTGTAGGCGTTCAACGGTAAATACGTCATCTCTATAACAGTATGACTAAAAAGCTTTAATTTTGGAAAAATAACCGTAACTAATTTGTGATATGATATTTTTATATATATTTTTGTAACTTTTGAAATGTAACTGGTGTCATAAGTTGATATGTTGAGTTCAGCTTATGCACCGCTTAGGTTTAAGTAAACATTGTCTTCCATCATTTGATTAGGTACATAATTAGTGTAAGCTTATATAATGTATATATCATTTATATATACAAAATTAGTTTTAAGATTGTCTTCCGGTTTGTTTGTTTTGCTTTACGTTTTAAGTTAAATTTAAGTTAGTCTTAAGAAAAGAAATACAATTTAAAGATTTTATTTCTTATGATCAAAAATAATTTGTAAAAATAAATTTTTCCTATGGGAAAAAAACACAAAAAATTACTATTCTTTTATTTTTCTTCAAATAATATTAATAATATCATCAAACTTATATGAATTATGAACTCACATTTTTGAGAGTCTGGAGAATACACTGAAGATGCACCCATTTATATGAGGAATATACACAATCTATTATACAGAAGATATTTCCCTACATGATGTGGTACTTAGACATATAAAACTCTGTTTTCTATCTATAATACCATAAGTATTTGTTTAATAAAAGAGCGATAATGCAACAAAGGGGAACTCTATCTTATAGTTTAAAATTCTTATTGTTCAAGATATAATGACAAATATTAGGGTTATTATATTTGATGCACTTCGAATGCTTAAGGATTGTAAGAGATTCCCATATATTGTTATTAATAGTCACAATTGAGCCTATTTTGTTATCATAAGTTACTATTAATGATTAAGTATCAATTAATGAATATTAATGAATCTAGTATTATTAAAAAATAATTAAAAAGATTTATTCAATAATTATTTTTACGTTTTTGAAAGAAAAGTACTTTAAATTTTTAAGAAGGTTTATTCGAAGATTAAATGCAAATAATCTTTAACAAAAACATTGACGTTGGGATAGTTACAGGAGTACAACATCTATTAGCATACTTTATAAGATATGTGCAAAATTTTTTAACGAATTATTAAAAGAAGTAATTTTTCTAATTACCGTTTATATAATATTGTTATGAGTTTAACTAGTTAAGTGAGAAATATCTAAGTAGCTTCAGAAAATATAATAAAACTTAGTTTGTTTGATTTGATTGCTTAAGTTATTATATGGAAAAAAAAAAAAGGCGACTAAAAAATAAAAGATATATTTAAATAAATATGTAATATATATATATATATATAAATATCTATATTATAGGAAGAGAGGATAAATGATTATTCGTACCTCTGGATTATTTATTTGCACCGTTTATAAATATTTCTATCTTTTATTCTTCTTAGTCACTCCATATAAATAACTACAGTAATCAAAAAAACAAACTAAATTTAATATATATAATATATATATGATAATATATATATATTATATAATATATATCATGTGAACATATATGTCACCTTTCACCCTAGCAACCTGTTGTCCCATTGTGATGTTTCTCAAGTGATCCAATTAAGAGAATAAGAGCATCGCATGACAAATCTAGGATGCACAGCTAATTCAACCAATCTAATTGAATATAAATTTTATAATATATTATAACACTATCTATATTACTTATACTTTATAAAATGCAGATAAGATGCGCAGGTTACTATTTTATTTAAATAATTAAATAAATATTTTTTATTATATCACCAATAATAATCACAATTGTATAATAAAAATTTGATTATTTTATTCAAATACGGATAAACAAATTTTTTTAGAATAATAAATAATCAAAAAAATATAACTGATTTTTGTTTATTTACTTACAATAATTATAGACAATACTTCCATCTACAAGCAAAGTTTTCAGAAAAATTATAATATATTCGATAGTAATTTAGCTAGAGATAAGTATATGTGAGTTAAGGGATTTTCATTATTATTTTTACAGTTGTATAGTTAATGTTTATAAAAAATTCAGGACTACATAAACAGATTTCCTACCATCACAGTTTTCAAGTCTATATCAACAAATTTTAAGTAACTTAATCTTAATCGTGGTTGTTCCTTCATAAGCTCATATATCTAATATACCACCCTTAGAGTTGTTACCTACTTTCAACGTTGCAGCCATGTAGTATCTTTGGTGCTTATGTGACTACAACGAGACTCAGGAAGCCACTTTTAAAATATTTATCAATATGATGGCATCACAATATTTTGTAGTTTGTGAAGCTTTCTTTATGTTTTAGAAATGGAGTTATCTTTCAAAATATTGTGTTTCATTAGCACCCGAAAATCCTCTTTCTTCATATCTGCAAATTCATCAAATCTTGTACTCGTTAATCAACAAAATATGCTTTAAAATACTGTCAAGATATTAAATATAATATTACAGTAATATTTCTAAACATATCTATCTTTTTTTCCAATATTGATCAATGTCTGTTGTCTTATTATAGATTCTTTCAATATTTCACATTCAAGTTTCTGCTTTATTTCGATAGGCTTTGTCGTAAAACGTGTTCTTGTGCCATTTTCTATGCTTCGGTCTACCTCTTTACTATAGCAACTTGTATGGATCTACAAAAGCATTCCTCTTGAATTGGCCTAAATTAGCTTCCGAGTATTTGTTTCTCGAATAAAGCAAACCAGTGGGTCACAATCCCATACTTTGGAACGTTTCAAATAAGTGGATTATATATTCTGAGCTTAGATTTTATAGACAATATTTTTGAGATTAATTATCGTTTAAGACCGTAGTTGCTTGGAAGACTTTGCCATTACGGTCAATTAAAGTTTGTTTAGGTAAATATTATGTCAAGGTCTTGAAAATTTTAAACACCTTTAAATGTTTTGTCGTCCATCGTTTTGTTATAATGTTGATGTTATCGATGATATAAATATATATTTTATTTTGTTAAAATTTATTTATTGTATCTATTTATGTTTATATCCATTTACTCTTTTTAGTTTGAAATTATAACAACGTTTCAGCATTAAATAAATATATAACATATATCAATAAGTTACTTCAGGCATTTTTTTATATTATAGTGTTGATTTCGTTGATGATATAAATATATATTTCATTTTGTTTAAATTTATTTATATATCAATTAAAAAAAATACATTTATATCAGTTAGCTACTTTAAACACTCTTTGATACTTAACAAATCCATACAAATATGTATTAATAAGTGTTTTACAGAAAATATGATAAAATAAAATATATATAATAACCACTATAATCTAATTCAAAATATCATAACATTCTTTCCATATTAAATTGAAATAATGCAAATAACTCTAAGGTAATAGCATGTAAACTTGGGGTTAAAAAAGTACAGTAGGGACTTCCACACAAAGTAATTATATAATTCAAGAAATCACTGGAATTGCCTAAGATCATAACTCAATGATCCTTTTTGTGACACTTTAAAATTGCACAGTTTCAACACAAATTAAAAAGGTCAGTCAGGAATGAAATAACAATGCCTAACAGAAACAAAGAAAAAAGACATAAAAAGGGAGATATAAAAATGAAAAAAAAAAACATCCATGTTAATAGCAAAGAAATAAGAAAATTTCCAAAAATCAGGTATACCATCTACCTGCAATGGAAAAACACATCCATGAAATGCACCCCGAAATTTATATGAAATCGGATGTAAGTTAGAAAGAGACATAAAACATTCATTGCATTCACTAAATTGTGTGGGTAGAACTGCTTTGTGGATATAAAAGGAGCACCAAATATCACTTTACCCACATTAACGATTTGACTACACAAGTGTCTACAAGTTAAGAATATTCTACAAATTTTTCCGTTACTAAAAAAGAAAAATCCAAAAGTTATCGCAATGGTTTCGTTATTGGCCGTAAAGAGCAGTAATGCAGTCTCTCCGAACAAGAAATCGACAACTTCTTCGGTCAAGGGCATTAAGCAATTACTGATCAAATCATTTAAACGCATCTTCCGGAAGCATTCAACTCTAAAGTTAGCTGAGCAGAAAAGTGAGGTTGTTTACGATTACTGCCAAACTGAGGAAGAACATCAGAACTGGTTAAACGAGTTATTGGAGAATGAAAACCTCATGTCATTTTGAAAGAACTGGACACTATCTGATTTTGGTTAATATGTGTGGCACATTTTGTACTGAGTACGCAAGTTCATATGGGTAAAGGTACCTGAGACGAATTAAGCAATGGCTATTTGAAATGCTGTGATGATAGGCTGCGAAGGAGCCTTTAATTGAAGAAAATATTATATAAAATCCTATGTCTTCCAATTTTTGTTTATTGTAATTATATTTTTACATATAAACATTAAATAATAAAAATTTTTTGAAAATTAAGTTCTTTTGCTTTTTGTATTTCATTATAATTTAAGATTTCTCATAAGGGTTTTGAGTTTCGATTTAAAAGTGGTAAATTAATTTCTTACTTCTTTT